>NC_056564.1:24936745-25000967 GCF_013358625.1 Macadamia integrifolia
TTATATATAGTTTTTTTTTTTTTTTAACTATTTGTTTTATGCAATAGTGTATAAAAAAGTGTTTCCTATCCATTTATGTATCTTTAGCGTATCTTAGCGTATCTCCAATACGATATGATACCCTCCGATACGTATTTTAATTTTCGCTGGCCAATATGGCGACCGATACTGATACTTTAATCCTTGGCTAGGATCCATATTGAAAAGCTCATTGAAGTAATTTTCAGCCACTCTTTTAACATCATCAAATCTGTGAACAGAACTTCTATTCAAATCAACAAGTGTGGGAATGGAGTTAACATTAGATCTTTTGCCTTCAAGGTCCGGTGGAAATAAGCAAAATTAGAATTATCAAGCTCCAACCATTTAATCCTAGACTTTTGCCTAAGGAAACTTTCTATTTGACCAAGGAGAGAGGCAAGACTAGCAGAGGCAGCTTTTTCCTCATCAACCAAAGAGGAATAGAGAGGATCCGATTGAAGCCTCACCTGAATACTAACAAGGTTATCTCTGCAATCCAAAACCTGAGAGGAGATATTACCAAATGAATTCGTGTTCCAAGCTT
Source organism: Macadamia integrifolia (assembly GCF_013358625.1). Lineage (NCBI taxonomy): Eukaryota > Viridiplantae > Streptophyta > Magnoliopsida > Proteales > Proteaceae > Macadamia > Macadamia integrifolia. Next base: position 24,937,311 of record NC_056564.1, read on the forward strand.
TAAGAGCACTCATGACATGGACATATTTACAGGGTCATTCCCTTTGGGCTCAATTCATGAGACAGAAAGATGGGGATTCTCATGAGGTATTACATAACCTGCTCATTCCTATTCCTTTCATTGTTGGCAACCACGGATCGTTTTTTTAATCAATTCAAGTTTGTTCGCTTCTACTTACTATACGATGTAATTTGCTTTTGCATTTGCTTTCTTCTTTGATTCCTCTTTTGTCTTTTGAATTGGGTTCAACTCTGCATCTAGGCGGGTTCTTCTAATAAAACGAACAACAATTGTACGACCAAAGCACCCAGCCAGAACTAGGCGCGAAAGCAGCCAAGCAGAGAGGAGCGGATGGATTAGTTCTGTCCCCTCTTTGGAATTGAAATGAGTATCCTGGAAAAAGCAATGATTGGGGTAGAGAAAGCCTAAACATGCTTGGTCCAAGCTTCTTTAACAATTGAAGGAAATTAGGGTGAGGACCACATGTCAAAATATTTGAATGGTTTGGGGCTAAATGAAATGTAAGGTTGGATAAACAAAGAGATGGGGCTGTGATCAGAGATACCTGGAGCTTCAAAAGAGGCATGGGAAGAGGGGAAGGCAGTGAGCCAAGATTCATTGACCAACAACTGATCAAGCTTGCAAGCAATACTGGCATCTCCACTTCTTTTATTGTTTGAGGAGAACTTGAGCCTAGACCATCTGAGATCATTGATAGCAATATCATCAATGCAATCATTGTAAGCATCCACATGAACCATGTCTAGGGAGGCCCCCACCTTGTTTTTCATGGCTGAAACGGATCACATTTAAAGTCCCCACCGTTCCCTAAGGGAGAGAGCCCACTTGATTTGCAATATGGCGAAGATCATCTCGAAGGGTCTCTCTTTCAGAAGCACTATTGGAGGCATAAATGGCTGAGAAAAGGAAGTAGGTGTGATAGGATTTAGTTTTCAATTAATTTGAGTTTCCAAATTAGAGTAGGTTTCTTTTTAATATTGGTTTTCTTTTACTATTTAAATGCATGTAACCGTTCAGTTAGGGACATATTTGAAGAATGATGAATTGAGTTAACGTTTGAGAGCTTTCGGGCTGTGTGTGATTCTCCTCCCTCTTGTGCGAATCTCCTCTCCCTCCCCTGCAACTCTGAGTCCACCTTAGAGATTCTTCCCTACCCCTACCGGGCCCTCCATCAAGTGGTATCAGAGCTGAAGGATCCCTTGCTCTACTGAAACGCAACTTCCTTCACCTCCCACAGTAGCCCTTCCACCTCCCGTGCAACTCCTGATGTAGATCCCTATTATGGGCAGTGCTATCGCATGAAGCCCAGCCCAAAGGGTCTACAATCGACCTCTAAGTGAGGCCCATTTTAGGTAATAAAGTATGGGCCCAATGGGCCCATCGGTTTAGGTAACTTAAGTATTCTCTTAAATATTTGTATTTTATTTTGGGCCATTGATTGTAAGTCCTATGCCTATCAGCCCTAGTCCTAGTTGCAATAGGAGTGGTTAGTCCTAGTTATAAACTAACTCCTATTAGCTCCTAGACCTATTATGGTTGTAAATCTGCCCTCTTTAAATAGAGGAGCTTATGTACACTTATTTCTCAGATTTAAATAAAGAGAATATTGCAGTCAACTATTAGGACAGCCGAGATAGCTGTGGGTGAGAAGCCCAGGCTGAGACAGCCGCTCCTCTCCCACTTTATCTTTGTTTCTTCTCTTTTATTCTTGCATTCGATCAACCCTATTTCTTGTTTATTGTTGCTATTGAGATCATATCAGACCTGCCCAGAATTTCCAGAAGAACAAAATCAACCAGCCTAGAATCTGGAATTTTGAGACCTGCGAACTCTCTCTTATTCCTCATTTTGAAGTCTGATTGAGGAAGTACTGTTGGGAGTTGTTCCAGGGTTCCAAAGGATCAATGGACTCTCTTTTTGCAGCTGTTCATTCAGCTGCTGTTCTTGAAGGGTTTTCTCAGTTTTCTCTCTCCTAGGGCTGAAATCAAGAATCTTCATATCTTCAACTCCAGCCGTCGGAATCTTCTAAACTTTATAGGTTATTGTTGCCTTCAAGGGACCTCCATTTGACCAGAAGTACAGCTCCATTGGAGCTACACACAGCCAGCCGCCCCTCTCTCTCTCTCCCAATCGTAGGTTTCTCTCTCCTATCTTTTGGGACAGTTCTGGGTTGGGTTCTGCTACTGTTTCAGGTTATACTTTTGGGTATTGTTTGCTGGTTGTTTCCTTGTTATTCCCTTTGGTTTTCTATCAGCTATTGTTAAGATCATTGAGGGAAGGTTACTTGTGTACTTGGGGTTATCTTTGCGGGAGTTAGTTTCTTGTTACCCAATCTTACATTAAGTGGTGTCAGAGCTATGGTTGAAGAAGAAGAACCCCAAATCACTCTTAAAGATGTGTGGAAAGTCGTCCAAACTTTGGCCACAAGATTAGACGGATGTGATCAACAGATAGCTGAACTAAGAGAGAGTACTGTTGCTTACTCTAATACTCAACCAACTGTTGTCCAAACTAATGTTCAACCTACTGTTCAAAATACTTACAACGTACCTATAAGGGTCACTATGCAACCTCGAAGGAATATACCAGTCCGTGTTGAGGAATATGATGACTATGATAATTATCAACATCAACATGATGATACATACAAGGTGAAGTTGGAACTGAAAGAGTACAATAGGTGGCACAATCCCCTCTACTACCAGGATTGGGTAACTTCCTTTGATGATTACTTCCGGTGGTACCATATGCCTGAAGAAAGGAAAGTCTAATTAGTTGTCACTAAGCTAACTGGTGGAGCTAAGGACTGGTGGAAGAATAAAGATAGGCTAATCCGCAGTCGTTAGATGCCTCACAATTGGGAAGACTTGAAATTTATCCTTAACGACAGGTTCCTACCACCAACCTATCGACGTCGATTCTACGACATGTTGAATACTCTCAGGCAAGGTACTATGATTGTAGGATATTATATTGATCATTTTAATGAACTGTTTTCACCAACAGGTGCCCATAAAGAAGATGAACTGCTCATATCCTGCTTCAAACTAGGGTTGAGGCATGATATTCGTGAGAAGCTTGGTGTGATCGAGATACCCGCTTGAAATACTTGTTTTGACAAATCACTAAAAGTAGAGGATCTAATCAAATCAACCTCCAGAAGGTTTAACTAGCCAATTGATAACGAAAAGCCATATGTACCAACCAAACCAACTGGATTCCCTACCCGAGCTCCACAAGATACGCAGGATAAGGGGAAGGCTCCAATAGGGGAAGGGAGAATGGATCTGTGACGTGTTTCAACTGTGGAAGAACTGGACATATGGCAAAATTCTGCCCTAAGCGTGGACGATCCAACTCCGTCATCAGTGCCATTGAGTCCAACCCGGATTTGCAAATACATGAACCTCAGGATGACGATTGGACTATTAATGTTGCAGTTGAATGAGAGGAGGATGAATTGGAAGATGAGTTTGCACCAGAAGATGATGATCCTTATGCTTATGTCAATGTGGTTGCAAGAATCCTAAAACTAAGGGTGAAGACTGGAGGAGGAACAATATCTTCTACATTTTAATGTCTAGTGGACCTCACAAAGCTCAAGTGATTGTGGATAGCGGGAGTTGTGTGAATGTTGTATCACAGGCCTTCGTTATTGACGGAAAGTTTAAGACTGGATTCCATCCACAACCATACAAGGTATCTCTTCTAGACAACAACACCATGCCTATAACTCAATCTTGTTCTGTAGCATTGAAAGTTTCAGATTATGAAGAAAGTGTATGGTGTGATGCCATTCCCATGGTCCTCACCGATGTGCTACTTGGAAGACCTTGGTTATATGACAACAATGTGCTAGTGGGAGGTGCTAAGAACCAATGCATCTTCAATCAGAAAGGCAAGCCGTTCATTCCAAATCCACTCAACATACCTCAAGTAAAAGACAAATTAAGGGCTGCCCAAATAAGAAGACAATATGTCTTAAAGAATGTTGCAAAGGCCTCTTCCAAAACAACCACTGAGCAAAAGAAGCAACCATTCAAAGGAAATTTCAGCAGGAACATTTTGGACAACAAGCTATATGTGCTACCCCATAGAGTTTTAACCACTAGTGAAGAAACCGGACTAATCCTAGCTCTTGTTGCTAAAGTTGTTGAACCAATGAAAGAGGTAAAACATCACCCACAAATCAAACAGTTACTTGCTGATTTTTCAGATTTGGTGCCAGATGAATTGTCTGATGAACTACCACCCATAAGGGATATTCAGCATGCCATTGACCTTGTGCTTGGGTTAGTACTCCCTAATGTGCCCACTTACTGTCTCAGTCCCACAGAGCATGCCGAGCTCAAGAGACAAGTGGATGATTTGTTGAAGAAAGGGTTTTTGGTTGAAAGCATGAATCTATGTGCAGTACTAGCCCTATTGACACCAAAGAAAGATGGATCATGGTGTATGTGCATTGACAGCCGTGCTCTCAATAAAATCACAGTAAAGTACAGATTTCCTATTTCTCGTTTGGATGATATGCTTGATATGTTGACAGGGGCCTCTATATTCTCAAAGATTGATCTACGTATTGGCTACCATCAAATTCGAATTCGTCCAGGAGATGAATGGAAAACAGCTTTCAAGACCAAAGAAGGACTTTATGAGTGGAAAGCCATGTCTTTTGGACTCACCAATGCACCTAGCATTTCTATGAGGGTGATGACACATGTACTGCACCCCTTCATTGGCAAGTTCCTGGTAGTATATCTCGATGACATATTGATCTATAGTAGGGCACAAAATGAGCACCTTGAGCATCTCAGACGTGTCATGAGGGTACTACAAGAAGAGAAGCTCTATATCAGTCTGAAAAAGTGTTCTTTCAGTTGCCCAAGGTTATATTCCTTGGCTTTATTGTGTCTTCACAGGGTATAGAAGCTGATCTGGAGAAGGTGAAGAGTGTGGTAGATTGGCCTATTCCAAAGACTTTGACAGAAGTTCATAGTTTCCACGGTCTTGCTTCATTCTATCGATGGTTCATACGAAATTTCAGCTCTATTGTAGCCCCAATCACAGAGTGCACAAAAAGGGGAAAAGTTCTTTTTCAATGGACTCCAGTAGCCACTAAAGCATTCAATATGATCAAACAAAAGATGATAGAAGCACCAGTGCTTAGACTACCGAATTTTGATCTCCTGTTTGAAGTGGCTACTGATGCATCCCATGTTGGGATAGGAGGAGTGCTTATGTAAGAAGACCATCCGGTTGCCTTCAACAGTGAAAAGTTGAATGATGCAAAAAGAAGGTACTCTACTTATGACTTAGAACTTTATGCCGTTGTTCAAATTTTCAAGCATTGAAGACATTACTTAATTGGCAAAGAGTTCATACTCTATTTGGATCATGAAGCACTCAAATATTTGCATTCCCAAAAGACCATTAGCGATCGGCACGCTAAGTGGATCTCATATTTGCAAGGATATGTATTTACCCTCAAGTACAAGGCTGGAAAAGAGAATCAAGTGGCTGATGCATTTAGCTGGAAGGTGCTAATGATGAATACCTTCACCGTACAAAGTGTAGGAGTGGAACACATCAAAGATGAGTATGCCAATGATGCTGATTTTTCAGAATTATTCAAGAAGTTGCAAGAAGGAGGTAGAGATGATATATCCTCCATACATATGGGTACCTCTTCAAGGGCACATGTCTTTGCATTCCAAACACCTCTCTAAGACATCACTTGATTCAAGAGCTACATGGAGGGGGAATGGGTGGACATTTTGGCAAGGACAAGACCTACTTTATGATGATGGACCTGTATTATTGGCCTTAACTACAAAAGGATGTTCAACATGTTATACAAAGATGCCGCCCTTGTCAACTTGCTAAAGGAGAAAAGAAGAATGCGGGTTTGTACACACCGCTACCCATTCCACTTGCATCTTGGCTAGACATAAGTATGGACTTTGTCCTAGGCTTACCACCTACATAGGAAAGGTACGATTCTATATTTGTGGTAGTGGATCGTTTCTCCAAAATGGCACACTTTATCCCTTGCAGGAAAACTCTTGATACAAGTCACTTAGCCAAGCACTTCTTCAAAGAGATAGTGTGTATGCATGGTTTGCCATAGTCGATTGTTTCAGATAGGGATGTCAAGTTCATGAGCTATTTCTGGAAAACCCTATGGCTGAAAACAAACACTAAACTCAAGTTCTCCACGGAATTCCATCCTCAAATAGACGGATAGACAGAAGTGGTGAATAGAAGCCTTGGCAATTTACTCCGTCGCCTAGTCCGTGATTATGAGAAATCTTGGCCATCTATTCTAGACATTGCTGAGTTTTCTTGTAATAGCTCAGTCAATCGCACCACTGGTCGTATGGCATTTGAGATTGTTCTTGGACTGTAGCCATAATGACTGGTTGACATGGTACCTTTGCCACCTCATGCCCGTGTTAGTGTTAAAGTGGATGAGTTCCTTAGGCATATCATAGAGGTACATGTTGCTGTTCGTTGACGCATAGCCATTAGCAATGATGGCTATCAAGCAACTGCTAATCGTCGTCGACGATGCGTGGAATTCCAACTTGGTGATATCGTGATGGTTCGAATTCCACCTGCGAGGTTCTCGCCTGGTACAATGCATAAACTCCATCCTTGGAACATGGATCCTTACAAGGTTTCGAAGTGGATTGGCACTAATCCTTACATGCTTGAATTACCTCCTACCCTGAAGATCACCAATGTCTTCAATGTGGCTGATTTGACACTGTACGTAGGACACCATTCTGATGAAGGAGACACAGAACATACTCTAAAGCTTCCCCAATTTGTATCCCCTAACGATGATGTTATTGAAGATGTCCTTGAAAACAAGTTCACTGTAGTTCGTGGGGGCAAGGGTTACTACTTATTCCTCGTCAAATGGAAAGGACGGCCACAACAAGATTGCACTTGGATCCATGCAGATGATTTCCAATGACTTGATACAGATCTCTATCAGCATTACATGTCATCCATCCATTCATCGGAGATGAATGATTCTAAAAAGGGGAGAGCTGATGTAGATCCCTATTATGGGCAGGGCTATTGCAGGAAGAAGCCCAGCCCAAAGGGTCTACAATTGACCTCTAAGTGAGGCCCATTTTACTTAATAAAGTATGGGCCCAATGGGCCCATCGATTTAGGTCACTTAAGTATTCTCTTAAATATTTTTATGTTATTTTGGGCCATTGATTGTAAGTCCTATTAAGGCCTATCAGCCCTAGTCCTAGTCTTAGTCTATTTCTAGTCCTAGTTGCAATAGGAGTGGTTAGTCCTAGTTAGAAACCAACTCTTATTAGCTCCTAGACCTATTATGGTTGTAATTCTGCCCTCTTTAAATAGAGGAGCTTATGTACATTTATTTCTCAGATTTGAATAGAGAGAATATTGCAGTCAACTATTAGAACAGCCGAGATAGCTGTGGGTGAGAAGCCCGGGTCAAGACAGCCGCTCGCCTCCCACTTTATCTTTGTTTCTTCTCTTTTATTCTTGCATTTGATCAACCCTATTTCTTGTTTATTGTTGCTATTGAGATCATATCAGACCTGCCCAGAATTTCCAGAAGAACAGAATCGACCAGCCTAGAATCTGGAATTTTGAGACCTGCGAACTCTCTCTTATTCCTCATTTTGAAGTCTGATTAAGGAAGTACTGTTGGGAGTTGTTCCAGGGTTCCAAAGGATCAATGGACTCTCTTTTTGCAGCTGTTCATTCAGCTGCTGTTCTTGAAGGGTTTTCTCAGTTTTCTCTCTCCTAGGGCTGAAATCAAGAATCTTCATATCTTCAACTCCAGCCGTCGGAATCTTCTAAACTTTATAGGTTATTGTTGCCTTCAAGGGACCTCCATTTGACCAGAAGTACAGCTCCATTGGAGCTACACACAGCCAGCCGCCCCTCTCTCTCTCTCCCAATCGTAGGTTTCTCTCTCCTCTCTTTTGGGACAGTTCTGGGTTGGGATTTTCTACTGTTTCAGGTTTTATTTTTGGGTATTGTTTGGGATTCTCTCTTCTCTTATTCCCCTTGTTATTTTTTTTTTTTGTTGGGGTTATCATTGTGGGAGTTAGTTTCTTGTTACCCACTCCTGCATTAACTCCCTTTCTCTCCCTATTCCCTTCCCCATTCTCTGTTTCTTCTCTACCGAAACTGAGAACAGCCCTAATCCCTCCCTTTTTCCCTCCCTTCGATTCCCAACAAAAAAAAAAAAACCACCCCCTCCTCTTTCCTGTTTCCGACAGCCAGAAAAAAAAAGCACAGAAGAGAAGAGAAAAACAGAACAGAAGACCAGAAAAAAGAAGAAGAAGTCAATGAGAAGCAGCAGCGAGAGCAAGCAGAGAAAAAAAAAGCAGCGCAATCGATCCTCCCCTTCCCAAGGGTTCTGCCGAGTGAAAAAAGAAAAGAAAAACAAAACAGCACAGAAGATAGAAAAGAAAAGAAGAAGAAGAAGAAGAAACAGAAGAAGAGAAGACGAGTAGAAGAATAAGAAGAGATAAGACAAGAAGAGGGCAGCAGCATAATAAAAGAACATACCTGGTTCGAAGCCTGCGTGACCGATTCCTATCCACCGCTGGTCGTTGAGCTGCCACCATCTTCTCCATCAAGTTCCTTTGGTTCCGTCTCCAAGGAGGACTCCTCTGTCGATAAGTCTCCTCAACCCACGATCCTTTATTTTTCCTAATTCTTTTTTTGAATTTCTAGTATTGCCCTTTTGATTCTCCACTTATCCCTAGTTATCCTTTTTACACTTCACTTCCAAGTATACCCCTGCACCCACACTAATATCCTTTGAGGTGTAAAGTGAACTTTCAATATTTATAATTCTGCCACCCTAGAAAAAAAAAATAGAGAAGCAAAACTGACCGATGGATTTAGATCTTTTATTGGATATCCGTCAACAAATGCAATTGATGCAAGAGAAGCTTGATTAGATTCAATGACATTGCACGAACATCAAAACCCAAGCACACTTTACCTTTAACTATGTGATCTCAGCCATTGAGCAATAGGTAGACGGACGAGAAGATGGATCACCAGTGGTAGAAGATGAGATGGCACTGTTGGAAGTTGAAGATCAACTTGTGGAAAAATTTAAATTGGTTGAACTCTTCAGTAAACCGATCAATTTTATTTTTTCGAATCACTACTTCACCTATACACTTCGTGTCGTGGATTTCATAGCATTCGATTATTGTTTTGATGGTGATTTCATATATGCAAGGATGGATACTAATTGATTGGTGTTGATTCTCCCGTTTTACAAAACTCGTGGACGAGTTTTTCTCAATATCGGAGAATCAATGTAGATAACACACCCATGGAGCGATCCATATCCATCTGGGTATCTAGCGAGAGATGAACCGGACCCATATTGAGTCCTTGGCTAGTAGGATATTTTAGGAATTTTATTTTCATGCAATCTTTTAATTTTTGGTAACTTAGGTAGGAAATAGCTACCAGGATTTAGTTTCCAATTAATTTGAGTTTCCAAATTAAAGTAGGTTTCCTTTTAATGTTGGTTTTCTTTTACTATTTAAATGCATGTAACTGATCAGTTAGGGACAAATTTGAAGAATGATGAATTGAGTTAATGTTTGAGAGCATTCGAGCTGTGTGTGATTCTCCTCCCCTCTTGTGCGAATCTCCTCTCCCTACCTTGCAACTCTAAGTCCACCTCAGAGATTCCTCCCTACCCATAGCAGGCCCTCCATCAAGGTGTTATCCGAGGTGTCGAATATGGAGATATGGAGGATTGAGAGGAAGAAGACATCAGAGAAGCCTTGAATAAGAATGATTAGGGTTAGAGATGAGGAAAAAAGCGAGAAGAGAGGAAAGAAGAAGAAGGAGAAAAGAGATGAGGGCAAAACGCGAGTTAGCATTCTTGCTCTTCCCACATATATTATGCTCAAACTAATCAGTTAGGTAAATTACATAATCCTCCCTAGGGAGGTAAAAGGGAAAAAAGATAATACAGCTTAGGACAACTTAATACAAAGATAGTTACTAAAGTACCCCCTATTACATAAACTCCAACAGGGCGACCCACGTTTGAACTGGGCCAAGACCTACTTCGATTAATAGACTTTTTTTCCATGTGTTAAACTTAAAATTTTTTATGTTCTTTTTTACTGCTTAGACATATCTCTGGTATCTCTTTTATCGTCTTCTAGTTCCTTGTTGCAGTTCTTTTATCCTGTATTTCTTTACCTTGATGATCATATTGGATCCATGTAGCTGACACCGTTTAGTTGGGATAAGGTTATGGTGGTGGTGGTTGTTGTTGTATTAAACTTAATGACCAATGTTCCATTGTTATATTTAGTTTCAAGTCTGATAAACACCTGAACACATCCACGTCTAAAATTTTTCCAAATCCTGATTTAGCAACTATAGTTTGAGACCCTAGAGCATCACTATGCAGGTAAGTCTCCAATTTTCCACATATTTTGATTATGGATTTTGTTGCTCTGTTTTTCTTCTCTATCTCAAACTGTTTCTGTTTAACTAGGTATTGAGGAGTGGACGAAGGATTTCGAGAGAAATTCCAACGTCAAAAGAATGAACCTAGGGAGAGAAGAAGACAAAATGATGTGCATGACAAGGATGAGGCTTTCTTCATAACAAATAATGGGTGGTAGAGGAGTTATTGGGGATAAATGGTCAATGAGGATTCTGTGGGCTTGTGCGATTGGAAGTGCTCTAGGCCTGTGGATGGTTGGTGTTGAAAGGCAGGCTCAGAACAGGGAACGGGCTATGGCTGAAAGCTTGAAGGCTATGGATTCAGGTGCAGATGGTCAACCCAGTGGTGAAGAAGTTTGAATAATTAACTAGAATAGTTGATCCCGGGCCTTTATCCTTGAGACATGACAAACCGTTTCTTTGGCTCCTTCCGTAGAACTTTTCTTTCCCCTTTCCTTGGTCTTTACTCTTTGAAGCGTCATCCCTTTAGGTAATATCTTATATTCATTGATCCTTTCCATTGCCCAATTCATTTGTTATGCCATTCATACCCATTTTCTTTCTTATCCTTTTTACCCCAAACTTTATGCTCTTTGCAGGTCGGGTTTCCATGAGTACCAGATGATTGTTTCTCCAGCTGAAGCTTTCATTCCATGCAATCCCTGGAGAACTTCTTGGGTCTTCAGGAATTTGAGCCATGGCTTAGTAAATCTAGTCATTTCTCAAGGGAAGCCCAAGTTTGAAATGCATGAAATTGAGCCCCCGAAGAAGGAGAAGTGGAAGACCAAGAAGCGATTAAAATTGCAGCGAAAGAGAGAGAAGCGAAAGAGGAAAGCAGCAAATAAGAGGGATCCACGATGTCTTGGGGTCAAGGGTAGGAAGCAGAAATTTCCAAACGCCGAGGCTAGAATCAAATACAAGATTGAAAAGGTGAGTGAAAATTGAGTCCTTGAGTTTTTTTTTTTTAGCCTTTTCTGATATCAACAGTACCAGAGTTAACTAGTTGATCTGTTCCTTTTTGAACAGCTTTAGTTAACCTTATCCTTATTTACGAGGATTGATATGATTTATAGGCTTCCTTCTTCAAAAGATATTCATTAATGTCCATTGGGACCAGGCTTCATCTGTGGGATCTCTTTCCTGGTCTATCTATAGTTGAATTCCTTTTGTACTTCTCATTTTCATGTTATATCTCCATTATTATTACTTTCAATTCTGACCTTAAAAAATTGTTGTAGAGGAAAAGGGAGAAAAAAAAAGGATTCCATTGAGTCATGAGCTGAAACCACATGTTCATAGGAGGATCAAATAGTTACCATTCCTACCTGTTCTTATCCTGGAAATCCAATTGTTACTTCTATTTACATTACCTCAATAAGCGCAGAAGTTAAACTAAAATTTTTCTGAGTAACCTATTCATGAGAGCAGAAATCAAGGGTTGCCTAACCCAATCACCAGAAAAGAGATCAAGGATTGCCAAAGAGCAATAAAATTTTATTCTTTGAAACTTGAAACATTAATTAATCTAAGCAATGCACCTGACTTAGGAGGAATGACTTACTATAATACCAAATTGATGTCCACAAGGTCAATTCCGTGCAATCATGTTCCTTCAGTGTGCCCAATTAGGGTTTCATTGACCCAATGGAAAAACAATACCAAAAGAGAAAAGGGGAATGGACAGTTGAAGACCACTCTCATCCAGTACAACTTCCGTGCAATCACGTTCCTTCAGTGTGCCCTTAATGAACAAGAGTTCAACCGAGTCATAGCATGTGACACAACAAAAGAGATTTGGGATATGCTTCTTGTCACACATAAAGGTGCAGCAGAGCTAAAGGAAAGAAAGGTAAACCAACTTGTTTCTGATTACGAATCCTTCTTTATGAAAGAAAATGAGTCAATAACTTCTATGTTTACAAGATTTACTGACATTGTGAACAGTCTCAAATGTTTAGGTAAAACTTACACTAACGCTAAAAAAGTCAGGAAAATCTTAAGAGCCTTGCTTGTAGCTTGGAGACCCAAGAAAACAGCAATAGAAGAAGCCAAAGACTTGACAAAAATTTCTTTGGACTACTTGCTTGGATCTCTACAAACTCATGAAGTAGAGTTGAATGCCAACAAACCAAATCCTGAGAACAAAAAGAGAACCATAGCTCTAAAGTCATCTCAAACTATCGAAGAAGTAAGCGATGATGAAGAATTTGATATAGAAAAAGAAATTTCACTCGTCACGAGGAAATTCAACAAGTTCCTCAAAAAGAAAGGAAGATTTCAACACAAGAACAAATCCTACGGAGACATATCCTATAGGGAAAAAGGTAAATATAAAATTAAACCCAAGGAAATCTCTTCTAAAGATATAGTATGTTTTGAGTGCAGAAAGCCTAGACACTTCAGAACCGAATGCCCACATAAACCAAAGAAGAAGGCTTATGCAGCCCAATGGGACTCAAGTGATGAAGAGGAGAAAAGCGAATTTGAAGAAGAAGTCACCAACCTCGCCTTGATGGCTATCGGAGATGAAGAACAAGAAGTATGTCAAACTCAATCTGAATTCTTAATAAGGGACTCTAATGAGGAACTTCAAGAAGCCTTCGAGACCTTGCATGAAGAAAGTCTCAAATTAGAGTCTAATAAGAATGAACTTGAAAAAGAGGTTGACGCACTCAATAAGAGAGTGGATGCACTAACCTCAAAGGTGAGTGAATTGGAGAAAGAAAACTTCAAGTTGAACTCCACCCTTTGCACCTTCACCCAAGGGCAAAGGATCCTTGACAATCTTCTTAGATCTCAAAGGAAATGTCCAAATGAAAGAGAAGGACTGGGTTACAATGGACAAAATCCATTTAGGAGAAAAGAAAAACAAAGTGAGAATCCAAGAAGGGGTGACCAAAGAAACCAACCATCCACCTCTTACATCAAATGTGGTTTTTGCAAAAAGACAGGACATTTCATAAACCAATGTCACTCTAAGAAAAGAAAGAACCCCAACTCTCAAACTGAGAAACCAAGAGTTAGCCATGCCTACTACTACACGCCCCTAAGAAGGAAATATGGGTCTCAAGAAGACTCTAGACCTATGCCTAGGTATAGAAAATCCCAACGTCAAAGAGACTCTATTGAGAGGCCCCAAAGACAATACTAAGGATATGAGAACTACCATCGAGAGACTTATAGACCACAAGGGAAATACCAAAACCAAGGATCCTATAGACCTCAAAGATACTATACTCCTCAAAGATCAAATGGATCTTATGAACATCAGAGGACCCAAAGAAACCCAAAGTCATCCCAAAGGCAGAACCAAAGACCTAAAAAGTACAAAACCATTTGGGTTCCATTAGGAAAGTTTGACACTAACAATAATGGACCCATGAGATTATGGGGATCAATGTACGATTAAATTTCTATTATAGGTTTGATTGAAGAATAAGGTGAAAGCCGAATGGGTTATCGACAGTGGATGCTCCAAACACATGACATCCAACAAGAACCTATTCTCAAGCTTGCGGGACTACGACGGAGGATGGGTCTCCTTTGGAGATGACAGCAAAGGAAAAATTGCTGATATTTGAAAAATAAGACTTGGAGGTATTTCAATCTCAAATGTTTACTTTGTGAAAAATCTGAATTATAACCTCCTAAGTGTAAGTCAGTTATGTAGCATTGGATACAAAGTAGAATTTAATGTTTCTCATTGTTGCATTAAAGATGCAAATGATAATCTAATTCTAAAAGGGTCTGGCAAAAACAATATCTATGCTTGTATGCTTGACGAATCAAGTTCCTTGAATGCATACTTGGTTTCTAACCATAGTGAGTCATCATTATGGCATAGAAGACTTGGACATGTAAATGTCAAGTTGATTCAAACCATTGCATCCAAGGATCTTGTGAGGAACCTCCCTAAAATCAAGTATAAAATAGACAATTTCTGTGATGCTTGTCAAAAAGGCAAACAAACCAAAGTCTCCCACAAGTCGAAGAATATTGTCTCTTCCTCTAGACCATTGGAACTACTTCATTTAGACTTATTTGGACCTATCAATGTATCTAGTATGAGTGGTAAAAATTATACCTTTGTAATCGTTGATGACTACTCTAGATACACTTGGACTGTTTTTCTGAAAAACAAAAATGATGCCTTCGATGAATTTGCAACTCTATGTAATAGACTGCAAAATCAGAAAGGATATACAGTAACCTCTGTGAGGAGTGACCATGGAGGAGAATTTGACAATATAAGTCAATTTGACTTATATTGCAACAAGTATGGAATTGACCATAATTTCTCTGCTCCTAGAACGCCTCAATCTAATGGGGTTATTGAAAGGAAAAACAGGTCACTACAAGAGACAGCTCGGACTATGCTCAATGAGTATTCCTTGCCCAAGTACTTTTGGGCTGAAGTTGTAAATACAGCTTGTTATGTACTAAATAAATAGGATAATTCTCAGACCTTTACTTTCCAAGACCCCTTATGAACTGTATTTTGGTAAAATGCCAAAATTAGACTACTTTAGAGTTTTTGGGTGTAAATGTTTCATCTTAAACACTAAAAACTATCTTGGAAAATTTGATGCGAAATCTGATGAAGGAATATTCTTAGGATATTCACTCAACAATAGGGCATATAGAGTTTTTAATAAAAAGTCATTAATGGTTGAAGAATCAATGAAAGTACGTTTGATGAATCATTGCCTAATAACTTAAACAAATCTCTTGATGATGATGATGATGATGATGATACCATGTTTGATGAGCTTAAGAACAAGGTTAATGATATCTCTCTTGATGATTCTAATGATGTTACCATCGAAAAAGTAAAAACACTTCCTAAGGAAGTCATCCCTCATAGGAATCATCCCTTAGAAAACATTATAGGGGATCTAGATGGAGAAATCCAAACTAGATCTAAAACCCTAGAGGTATACAATCACACTGCATTTATCTCAAGGATCGAACCCAAGAACATAGAAGAAGCACTAAAAGACAGTGCTTGGATTATTGCTATGCAAGAGGAGCTTCACCAGTTTAAAAGAAGCAAGGTATGGGAACTTGTCTCAAAACCTGACCACCACACCATCATTGGTGCTAAGTGGGTCTTTCGCAATAAACTGGATGAAGATGGGAACATAATAAGAAATAAAGTGAGACTAGTAGCCAAAGGGTATAATCAGCAAAAGGGAATAAACTATGATGAAACCTATGCACCAGTAGCAAGGTTAGAGTCCATTAGAATGCTACTAGCTTTTGCATGCCATAAGGACTTTAAACTATATCAAATGGATGTTAAAAGTGCCTTCTTGAATGGATGCATTCAAGAAGAGGTCTATGTAGCTCAACCCCCTGGTTTTGAAGACCCTAAGTTTCCAAACCATGTCTATAGACTTGAGAAAGCGTTGTATGGCCTCAAACAAGCTTCTAGAGCTTGGTAGGAGAGAATAAGTACTTTCTTGATGGAAAGTGGCTTCTCAAGGGGGAGGATTGACACAACCCTGTTCGTGAAGCACTTGAAGAATGACATACTCATTGTTCAAATCTATGAAGATGATATCATCTTTGGCTCAACCAACGAGAGCATGTGTACTAATTTCAGTAGCAAGATGAGCAATGAATTTGAAATGAGTGTGATGGGAGAGTTAAATTTCTTCCTTGGACTTCAAATAAAACAAACTGTTAATGGAATTTTCATAAACCAAAGCAAGTACACCAAGGAGGGAAGGGAAAGGATCTTGAGAGATCTAGGTTAGAAATGGGTTCTAAGCTAGGGTTTTGGGAGAGGAATAGTCGAAATAGGGTTTTAGGCTAAAAGGGGTTTTTAAAATGAGACAAAATGGTTAAAAAAATCGATTTTAAAGGAGTTCGGAATCAAGTTTTCAGCGGCTCCGGTCGACCGGTAGATGGCTGCGGTCAACCGGTAATCCTTTCAGTTAGTGGCGGTCAACCGGAAGATTTGAGGCGGTCGACCGGAAGATTCTAGAATTTCCTGAAAACCTAGAAAATTGTGAATTTTGAAGGGGTTTTTCAAGTCTGGGCTTTTGGAATAAATATGCATGAAAGAATGGTTAATCTTTCAACCAAATGGGTTGCAAATTCCAAGCTCCTTAGGAAACTAAAACGCTCTTCACCTAGTGGTTTAGTGAATATATTTGCGAGTTGTTTCTCGGTTTCAATGTATTCTAGAGAAACATCGCCATTTTGAATGGTGTCTCGCAGAAAGTGGTGTCGAATATCAATATGCTTTGCCCTTGAGTGTAAAATGGGATTTTTACTCAAGCTTATGGAACTGGTGTTATCGCACATGATTGAGCAAGATTCGAAACTCACTCCAAGGTCTTGGAGAGTTTGCTTCATCAAAAGGATTTGAGCACACCATCTACCAGCTGCAACATATTTGGCTTCGGTGGTAGATAAAGCAACGGAGTTTTGTTTCTTGCTAAACCAAGAGACAAGGCAAGAGCCGAGAAAGTGACAGGTACTACTGGTACTTTTTCTGTCGATATGGCAGCCTGCGAAGTCAGCATCTGAAAAGCTGACTCAGTCAAGGGGTTGGTTTTTGGGGTATCATAACCCAACATCACAAGTGCTTTTCAAATATTTAAAAATTCTTTTTACAGCTTGAGGTGAGATTTCTTGGGATCAGCTTGAAACCGAGCACATGCACATACACTATATATGATGTCAGGTCTACTTGCCATTAGATGTAGAAGGCTCCCAATCATGCCTCTATATCTAGTTACATCCTCAGAAATGCCATCTTCATCCTTGGTTAGTTTAAAGGATGAACTCATCAGAGTATCTGATGATTTTTACTATTAATGTCAAATTTCTTTAGCAGCTCCTAATTGCCCACAAGATCAATGAAACCCTAATTGGCCCACTAATGAGCCCACCAAGCAATACGATTAAGTTTCAACCATTGACTAAATAAGATTTTGGGGAATAATTCTTAATTCACTCTTAAAACCAATCAATTGTCGGTAGAGTCCTTTAGGGAATCCAGCCAATAATAGCAGTAGCGTGAACTTAATTATTCAATTGATGTGAGCCAAATTTCATAGATTTGTTTTTTTTTTTTTTAAGTACAAAGTCTTATTTAATTGAAGTGTTGTATACCTTACCGGAAGGAATAATTCTACTCCATAAAATGAATTCAGGCTACATATTTCAACAGTTTAATGAACGATGAGGAGATTAAAGAGAGGTGGACTAAATATTTCTACATTTTACTAATTGAAAATAATACTAGTATATTAGAAAGTTATAATAACCATCAAGGAACTACGAAACTTAGATGTATACGGAAAATGAGGGTGGCTGAAGTAAAAGAAGCATTAAAATATATATGAAAATAGGTAAAGTAGTAGGTCCAGTGATGTCCCAATAGAGGTTTGGAAGAGTCTAGGAATTTGTGGATTGCCCTAGCTAACTAGAGTAATTAATAATATTTTAAGTACAAGGAAAATGCTAGATGAATGGAGAAACATCATTTTGGTACCGATTTATAAAAATAAAGGTGATATTCAAAGCTGTAATAATTATAAAGGAACTAAACTCATGAGCCATTCTATGAAATTGTGGGAGAAGCAATTGAAGCGTGTTTAAGACAATAAACTAATGTTTTGTATAACCAATTTGGCTTATGTAAGGAAAATCAACCACATAATCTATCTTTTTTTCTCAGGAGACTAATGGAAAGATTTAGAGCATATAAGAAAGATCTTCATAGGCTTTAGAAAAGCCTATGATAGAGTTCTTAGAGAGTTAATTTGGCAAGTTTAAGAGAAGAAAAATCATGGTACTGTAGCAGGCAGGTTGATTTGCAGAGTGGAAGCTCACTACAGGGAAGGAATTGAGAGGCGAAACTCGAGGGTTTGAGTTGCCTACGGAAGGGCAAGCAGTGCCCAGAATATCAGACCAAACAAATCACTAATGGGAGAGATTGATCAACTCCTTTGTAGCTCGGCAGAAGAACAGCAATAGAAAATAGGGAATAAGCTTAGAAAAGAAAGGAAGAAGATGTGAGAGTGAGAGCACAAAAAAGGGGGAGGGGGAGGGGGGGGGGGGGGGGGGGGAGGAGGTCAAACGACCTAGTTTTGCACCATACTCGACACCAAAACACTCGTTCAATTCATTCTTCAAAACTTGTTTAACAAATTGAGTTACAAGCCTTTATATAATAAACTGAAATCAAAATTTGCCTAATTAAAATCTAAAACTGAAATAACAACTCCTAATTACTTCCTACAGACTAATAGAATAGAAACACAACAAAACTAAAAATGGAAATTTATACTTGTCTAATAGCTACCCCCAAAATAACCCAAAATGTAATACTACGTATCTTCCCAATTAAAATAACTCAATCTTTCCTGAATAACATAAATCCTAAAATATCCTACTAAACTCAAAAATCTAACCGGACCTCGTTTGTCTCGGTTGAGATCATGGTTTAAGATCTTGGCGAGATCTCGTTGTGTCGAAAAGGCGAGTTGGCGTAACAGGCTAGGTCAAAAAATGACCAAATCTCGAGCGAGATTTTGAGATCTTGCCGAGATCTTGGTCAAAATCTTGACTTAACCAGTTTCGGTTCATTTCGGTCCAATTTTTGGTTTGGTCCACACCATATAAACAAGGTTTTGACCCCAAGAGGTTAGATATCTCGCTGGTTTCGCCTGGTTTTGCCTCTGGGACCTATTTTTGAGAGGAAAAACACACAAAATCTGTGGAACATCTGTTCTTTCTTGGAGATTTTCACTCTTAGTTGCATTGAAGCAAAGATATTTAAGATTGGTAGTGGCTTTTCCCCTCAAGAACATTAAGGTAAAAACTTCTTCCCAAACCCCTTTTTTTCAAAGTAATGTCATCAAATCTTGTTTCTTACCATTGGTTTTTTCAAATGTCATGATTCTAAGGGTGATCTATACATTCATGGAAGAAAAATTAATTTTCTGTTTTTAAATTAATTTTTTTATTTTTCTGTTAAAATAAATGCTTTTCTAAAAAAAAAATTGAAAAAAATGATTTATGTAAGATGTTTGGTACTCATTTTTTTTATATATTGGTCACCAAAGGCTGATCTATAGCCTCATGGTGGCCATTTTTTTTCAGCCAATAAATTAATTAATTAATTTTCTGAAATATATAATATATATTAATTAATTAATTTTCTGAAATATATAATATATATTAAATAATTAAAGAAAAATAAAAAATTATGAAAAAAATTTCTGTTTTCGATGGAAAATTACTCTAATGTTGTGTAAATATTGTTTGTATATTTTGAAATGAAAATGGTGTTATTAGTTGCACTCTAGTATACTTTATTATGAACTTTGATTTATTATTAATAAAAAAATATGATTTAAAATTACAAAAAAAATTAAAAAAGTAGGGGATTAATATGTAATAGCTACAAGTTATTGAGTAGCTCTTAATGCATGCATTCTTTACAATATAGTGTTTATGTTGAATAGTTACTAATTTACTATTTACTAATTCATGCACAAACACTTTTATGTAATAGTGTTGAAGACTTGAAGTTGGGGAACAATGTCTACTTCTCATGGTGGTGATATTGCATGGTTACACAGGGATCCTATGTCCGATGATAAAAAAAAGTCTAGGTGTAGGTATTGTCAGAAGATGATAAATTCTAGAGGTGCTACTAGGTTGAAGCAAAATTTAATTGGGGGGGTATAAGGATGTTGCCAAATGGCCCCAAGCACCATATGAAGTCATAAAAGATGTACAACGTAGTCTAAGAGGTGAAATGTTAAAGAAGGCAAAGAAACAAAGGTTGGACCAAGAATTCGATGAGGCAGTCTTAGAGAGTCATCCTTAACCAACAACAGTGGATGTTGACTCTGATGAATCTGATAGTGATTACAACCCACAATCAGGTATGCCAAGGGCAGAATGGAGAGAATTGCAAAAAGTTAAGGCAACGAGCTTAGTCTCTCATCAAATAGAAAATGTTAGGCGGGTAGAGATGAAGAGAGGAGCAGGTGGCTCTAGTTCTAGAGTAGCTGCATCAGATGTGCCTCCCACAGAGGGAAGAATGAACAAGAAGCAAAGGAATGTGGATGTGCCTTTAAGGAGAGCTCAAAGTGTGAGGGCTGCCACATCATCACCCCGAAGAGATCCTGATGAGAGGCAAGATCCCTTGTTATTTAGACAGTAGGATACATATCAAAGAACCATAAAGCAAGCCTGGGGTACATAGAAACAACTTGGGAATGCAATGTCAATTTTTTTTTCTATAATAGCATCCCAGCTAATGCTCCACAAGGGACATATTACTATGCCATTATTGACACTGCAGGAAGGGCTGGTCTAGGAACAAAAGGGCCCACTCCTTATAAGCTGATGAATGTTTATTTGCCTCAACAGAAGAAGTTAGATGAGTACATTAATGGCTTGAAGACTCAGTGGGTATGATATGGAGTTATTGTGATGTGTGATGGTTGGACTGGACTAACTAGACTATCCATATCTTTATGGTGTATTGTGATGGGAAGACTGTATTCTTAAAGTCGGTTGATGCATCCAAAGAGAAGAAAGATGCAATGTACTCATACAAGTTGTTGAAGGATGTTGTCACAGAGGTGGGGCTTGAGAATGCTGTTCATATTGTCACAGACAATGGGAGCAACTTCAAGAAAGCGGGGGGGGGGGGGGGGGGAGTAGTGAATAAGAAGAGCAAAAACATCCACCTTTTTTGGACACTATGTGCTGCCCACTCCGTTGACTTAATGCTTAAAGAAACGGTGAAGAAGTCTTTGGTAGCAGGTGTGGTTGAACTGGCAAGACAAGTGATCATATTTGTTTACAACCATGGATTTTCTCTCGCTTTGCTGGGGAAAAAATGCGGTGGAGACTTGGTAAGGTTAGGTATGACCTAATTTGCAACCAACTGCATTGCACTGAAGAGCTTTCAAGATAAGATTGGTTTGAGATCCATGTTTGCCAGTAAAGAGTGGTTTGGATGGAGGGAATTGGGTTCGCCAGTTGGTATTGCAGCATAGACCATCTCTAGTGAAAGATTTTGGCAAGATGTGAAGAATGTTCTTATGTTTGGCCCAATTGTTACTGTCTTGAGGTTGGTAGACTCAGAGAAGTAGCCTACCTTACTATATGTGTATGCTGTAATGGAGAAAATGAAAGACAAGGTGAGAGCATCTATCCCTAGGGGTGCAAAATCCTACATCAAAATTATTGAGAGATGGGAGAAACATTTGAGGCATCCATTGCATAAAGCTGGTGAGTTTATAAACTTAACTATTGAAGACTTACTTTACATATTACGGTTAATGACAAGTTACTTATGGAATTTGCAGTGTTTTATCTCAATCCTAAGTACCACTACAAGTATGGTCTAGGAATGGATGATGAATTGACGGAAGCAGTGGAGTTTGTGGTGGCAAAGTTGGTCCCTAAAGCTAATCTACAGGCAACATGCAACATTGAGGTGGGTTAATGCTTAAGATATATATAGACTTATAGGTTATAACTTCTTAAGTGTTGAAGTACATACCGTATTGTGTACTAACTCGTATTCAATACATAGTTTTTAAGGCGGTAAGGCGACGGAGACGTTTGAGGGTCTTTTAGAGCGCCTTAGCGATAAGGCGGGCATAAAGCGTCGCCTTATCAACTAAAGCGTTCATGTGTAATTTTTTTATAGTTGAATCTTATTACTCATATGTTAAATAAATATAAAGGTTCATATTCTTACCAATGAAAACAAATCAATAAAATGAATAAATTAAGTTCATCTTCATCAATCATCAATCATCAATCATCAATCATCAATCATCATAACATATTAACATATAATATAAATACATAATTATGAAGCAAAATTATAAATATAAAGAAAAGAAGACATAAAAAGTACAAGTATTTATTATACTTACCTCTATGATGCCAAAATGAGTGCCTAAGTCCTAAGGTCATCCACTATATTGTAGAAACGCAACCCTAAAACAATGCAGAAGATAATGGAAAAACAAAACAAACAATGCACACAGATTTTACGAGGTTCGGCAAGGTTTCCTACGTCCCCGGTGGGATGAGATCCTGCTTCACTATCAATGGAGAATAGGGTTACAACGCTCGTCCTCACACCTCTTAGTATTGCTTGCATTACAGAGAAAGAAACCCTCGCTACAAATATATAGTGAAAAAACATTAATCCGGATTAAACTACAAATATATAGCGGGACCGCCGTCCTGCCTGTCTAGGTGCTGCACCAGTACTCCCTGGATTAAACTGCGATGGAATACAAGACATCATGCACCAACATATATTTCTACTCCCGTCAAAGAAGAATGAAGCTCATCGCTGCCGGAGCAAAATGGTGGCCTGGATCAATGGTTCTTCCTTGTTCCTTGATTCCTTCTCAAAGCCCTTTCTTAAAACCCTTGACAAAATCCAAACCCTGTTTGTGAATCGTGTTTTTGTTTTGTTTGTTTTGGTTATTTTTGATGGAGTAAAGCTGATTTCATACATCTCAAGTGTTAACAAAACCATACACTTACCAATAAAAAATATATATTTGGAATCTTCATCAAGTAATTTTAAATTGTGTTTAAAAAAAAAAAAAAAAACCCATAAGGCGCCACTTCACAAAGGCAGAGCACTGCCTTACCATCTCTAGACCACATCAGCGCTAAGGCGCTGGTAAGGCAACTTGAAAACTATGATTCAATATTTGAAATATGTGCCAATGAAGGAATTTAGGGATGCTAATGGGAGTTTTGGTAGGGCAGCGGCAGTGGCTGGGAGGCAAACTACTACCCCTGGTGAATGGTGGGTCCAATATGGAAAAGATGCACCTAACTTGAGGAAGATAGCAATCAAGGTGCTCTCCCAAATTGTTCTGCATCTGGATGTGAGCATAACTGGAGTACATTCTCATTGATCCACACCAAGAGGCAGAACCGACTGGGTCATGAAAAGCTGCAGCAATTGGTATTTGTGCATTACAACATGAGATTGAAGATGTAACATATACGTCAAGGCCAAGAGGGTAGCAGTGAGCCAATTGAACTTGCTAACATTTTCCAAGAAGACTCAAATGAGGTCTTATACCAATGGGTGAAGGATCGAGGTGAGCCACTTATGGATCAGCCTGGGGGTAGGCCTGACCCCGTGGTAGCTAGTTAGATGGGTACATACGTGGATGAGTATATGTCTCAAGAGGGCCGTGTGCTTTCACAGGTACCCAGGCCTTTCAAGACCCAAGCTACTGGGGTTGATGTGGTGCCTGAAACTATTTGGTCACGGTCCAGTGATGATGATGATGGGGATGGGGATGGGGATGGGGATGGGGATGGGGATGGGGGGTTACACGAGGTACCATTACACTGAACCGGAGCAAGAACAGGTGCAGTTCACAGGAGAGACTCAGTTCACTCATGCCACACTAGACAGGGTGCACCCGCACCCGCACCCGCACCTGCACCCGCACCCACACCCACACCCACACCCTATAGGAGAGGCTCACATCGTCGATTCTTAGCTTGACTGACACACTTGGAGGCTTAATCATAGAGAGTGGTACTGGTACTTGTAATTCTTGGGGAGTCGTTGGATGCACCTTTAGCTATATGTGGCATAGGGACAACAGGTTTAGACTAGTCATTATAGTCAATTTGGCCAGTTTGGATACCCACAGCCACATGCCAGCTCTTACCCCTTTGGCACTGAGTATGGGGGTCAGTCACACGACTCAACACTCCTAGTCCTAGATTGGGTTAGGTTTTGTGGATAGCATCTTCGGGGCTCTAGAGCCTCAGCCCCAGCCCCAGCCCCAGCCCTAGCCCCATCCATATGTTGTGATTCCTGTTTGTCAAGCACCAAGCAGCAGCTATGGATCGTGTTCAAGCTCATTTAGTTTCAGAGATATTTACCCAAAGATTGTGTACCTCCAGCTTATTGGTGATGATGTTTATAGGGCTGTTGTGGTTGACTTTGAGTATTACTTTCGTCAAACTATGACATGGCCAGCCTTTGTGATTCAATCAGAGCAAAACATACTTCGACAGCAACAACATGGAGGCTATGATGATATGACCTGTCACTCATTTCAGTACTAGGAGTCTTGGTTTCTAGGATGGAGATGTTATGTACTCTATGGCTTTATGTTTACTTGTTAGTTGTTACTTGTCATGTTACATTGTTATTTGAATGTATGTGATTCATCAATCAGCAATAGGAATTAGAAATTATTGTTTTTATATCTTCTAATGATTAAGTTGTGTCAAAATGGTGATTGTGGAAGGTGGATTGATGAATATATCATACTGGATGAAGTGTTCGAAGATTCGCCGCATACTTACGTAGGGTACATTGTCAAAGTACCATTTTAAGTTTGTTTTTTTGCTAATCTGATGTTTCCATTGTGTTTAGAATGGCTAAAATAGGGTATATATACAGTTTCAGGGCCTACAAAGGCCATATGCCCACCGAGATCTACTAGGGAGTCGACCGCCCAAAAAATACAAGGTTTTGGCGAGATCTTGCCATATCTCGTTTTTTTGGGGATAGTGAGATGGCTGGCAAGATTGAGTTTTAAAACCTTGGCTGAGATTTCTAGGAGGGTCAATCCGGTTCAGCCATGATTCTACATCATGAGGATTGTAAGTACTTAGAATATAACAGAAATAAAAGAGAAAGAAGAATTGATGGAAAATTGAGAGGGGGGAAGAAGAAGATGGATTAGGCCTCTCACCGTCTCATAGTTTTAGGTATCCCACCCCTCAACTGAATCTCTCAGCTTTGAAGAAAAACATCAAATTTTATTAACTCAACTTGTCTCCTAAGCTGAAGCAGCTAGTTTTGAAGTAATAGAAAGAAAAGCTATGACTAGAGTGGGAGAGTCATAGTCGAAAAGAGGATTCCTCATTTCTTTCTCTCATTCAAAACTGTGCATGAGACTTTCATCTCACACGGCTCCTAAGTGATAAAAGAAAGAACTCATGAAATGTCAAATATTTTGTTTTTCTGATTTTTTGCCCGATACTTAAAAATATTCAATTCAAATCAAGAAGTTGCAATTGGTAATATTAGATGACCAATTCGCTAGTGAAAAATTATTACTTAGTTATTAACTTTAATAACTAAAAAATAACTAAATCTTATTCTTGAATCTTGTTAGTGATACTGAGACAAAATATCTCTATGAATTTTTCCAATTTCTATGTATACTAAACTACTACAAAGTAAGACTTATCTAATCTTACCAATTGTTATAATTCTTTTTTTATTGAACAAATCATGAATGCTTGTAGGACTAAAGAGATCTCAGTGAAAACTAACAACTGATAGCCTTTAAGTAGGCTCAGTCAAACCTTCAAAATAGAAGGTTTCCAAGATAGAAACATATCGAAAAAAGGAAACTTAAAAAATGTAGAAACAAAAACTTCCCTATTTCTGAAGTTTACTTGCTTGCTTAACAAGAGAATAAGACAAAAGGAAACTAATACATGATCTTCTAGAAACCTTCCAAATTATTCTCCCAATCAATGCCTTGTTGACTAAGGCTTTGATTGTAGACAAAATAGCAACAAACTGAAATTTGTAGGGAGTTTTTGGCCTCTATGGCTGGACTAATCTGGATTGCATGGGGATCGATTTGGCTGGTTCGGTCTTCTATCAATTTGGGCTGGTTCTTCTTTCTTCTATTATATTTCAGACCAATCAATTGATTTACAACACTTTACTCTCTTGGGTTCAACGTTAACTAATCTGATCCTTCAGGGTTGGTCTCTCCGGTTCAGATTAGTAACCGTCCTTCTTCTTCATCTTTTTCACTAGACAGATCCTTTGTTTTCATATTCTTTTTTAGCTTACTTTATATTGTCATCTCATCTGCCAATTTTTCCCCTTTCAAATTTGATATCCTAGCTTCAATTTCTTAGTTTTCTTATAATCTGAACTTAGGTTTCAGTTTTCAACTCAATTCTCATTAACCTGCTTTGTTTTGTTCCTTTCCTGTATCCAGTTCCATCACTCACTCTAATCTTTTGTAGAATGATTCTTTTATTGCTTAAATCTACCCTTCAGTCTGAATTGATCCTTCCCTTAAAAGTTACAGCTCGGTATAGGTAGTTTTTGGAAGTTTAGTTCACTTTTTCCCATTCCCTGTTACGATAAAATTCTCCTTTTAATCTCTGAAATTTCAGAATCATTTACTATTATCTTAGATACATAGTCTAAGTAGTGTCTGGTAATATCAGTTTAATCATTTTTTCTATAATTGCATTAATTTATGAAAAATCCTCCCATATCCCTGCTTCCATAATAAATTTAATGAGTTCCTATTTCGATTCTATCCTGTTCATCTTCATAATTACAGAATTGTCATTATTCTATGGTACATGTTCATATTTATGAAACTGTTACGCAGCTTCAAGTGGATTCAAATCTTCTAATTAGATTTGAAATTGAGGATTTTTGGATACCACATCACCACTAAGACGACTGTCTTATGCCCCTACTTTTTGAGATTTTTTGTCAATGGGATCCACTACGGTTTGGAAGTTTTCAGTAGATAGGATTTGTTTGCTTCTTTTATGGGTTACAACTTTCAACAATTCTCAAATTAGTTTAATAGTTTTGGTGATATTTGATTTCTAACTTATTCTTTCTTAAATGACTTTGAAGTTTGAACTTAATATTGGTTTTCTATGTTTAATTACAAAGCAGGGTATTCTTTTTTTAATTTGAATATCTGTTTTGGGGGTGGGGGTGATGTAATATTGTAATTGAGGAAGCTAAAAACAATACCAAGGTAGGATCTTTTCTCAGAGAATAAAGAAATCTAGATTTGGAAGTAGGATTTTGCTGAAAATTTGTTGATAGAAGAAGATGATAGGATAATAGACAATAAAAGTAACACCCGAGCTTCACACCACAAGGTGGATCAAACACCAACCTACCTTGATCAAACACAAGGGATTTCTTGATCAAACACAAGAAGAGAGTTGTATAAGAAAACTTTGTTTTGAATTCTGAGTTGTACCCCCAATGCTTACAATTGATCCCTATTTATAGGTAGGATTACATAAAAAAGAAAACTAACTTCATGAAAATCATGTGAGTGGGCTGCTCTCATGCATTATATAGGCTGGCTGCTTACATGCAACATGTGGGCTGGTTGCTCACATGCATCATGTGGGCTGGTTGCGCCCATAGTCTATATATAGGTTGGCGAGGCTGGTACTTAATAGATGAGAGAGGCAGCAGGTGCAATCGCCTTGTCCTTGCCCTTCCTTCGGCTGTAGGTTTTCGCTGCTGCGTCAGGGGCGGATCGTCTGGCCGGGTAGCTGTTCATTTCTACTTCCTTTATATAAATTGTTCTACCTATGCTTTTAGAATTTGCCCAAAATTTAGAAAGTGTCATCTTGTCAGTGTCTGTCAGTCTGACCATAAGTGTTGCGTTGATCAGTTCAAAGACCGAAACCAGACCGAATAGTTAATTGCTTCCCTAACTGAAGCTGATTTTCATTGGTTTTGGTTAGTGGGGCTCTTATTTTGTCTTTAGTCGATGGGGTCATAATTGGGCCAGGGATGAATAATTGACTAACAAGCCCATACTCTGCATATAGGTTGTGGGCCTGAACCTTTTTGCAAGCTATCTGAAGTGGCACTAAGACTATTAGAGAGGAGAGATTTATACTCTAGGAGAAAATAATGGCACTTAGATATGCTTTATTTTTAGTTCCACATTGGAAAACTGTCAGGGAGAAGGATGAAATAGGGTTCTAAATAAGAGGAAAGCATTGTGGGTGAGCAATCCCACTCTAAAGGGTAATACTCGGTCAGCTTATGGGGTTTGGTTAGTGCACGGGCTGCTCGGGTTAATCGGTCTGGTGCCTGTTGGTCTAATTAGTCCAGACCGCTACCAACCAATTAATTGGAAAACCCATAAAACCCGAGACTGAACCAATTGGTCCAGTCTTGGGTTTTATCAGTCGGATTACTTGGGTCGAGCCTAGGGTTGACACCCTGGTAGGGGGTAGATAGGATGAACCCTAGGTTTAGAATTACACACCCCGTGACAGCATCTCAAGAAAACCATAAAATAAAATTTAGATCAACGATAGGGGGCATAGTCAACCATTTCTGATGGAGATTAAATTTTAACAAGGCTCACGACCTGTTAGATTAGATAATCCCCAGAATACAACAATGTTCTACTGGTTGGATTTAGCTCAACAATCAAATAAACGTCCGAAACTTCAAAACCCAGAATTAGAGATTTTTTATCACAGAAATCAAAGGTTTTGATCAGCCTCAAAGTCTGGTCAAAGGTAAGTCTTGGGGAGCTTTTCAATGCCCAAAAGTATGAGCAAAATCTAATGGTCAGATTCTAAACAGTGGACAAAGTTCAGATTAACACCTCTGAATATCATGCCAATCTAAGGGTTAGATTCCTTTGGAAGAGGGAATCAACTATTCGTCAAAAGCACCCAAAACAGTGGTGCTGCCAGCAACTATACACAGCCAAATTGATTTAAAATAAATTCCAGATTGTAATGGCTGATCAGACCTATGTTTCAACAGATAATATTGACTGAAACCCCACTGGAACTTAAGCAATAATTGAAGAACAATGGATGTACTGACCTGGTGTCGCAGGGATGGGGAAGAGAATAAGAGATGGATAGAAAATCAGATCTACCATCTGATTACCCTCAGAATCCCACTGAGGTTGCTGCTGTTTCTCATGGCTCCATTGATGCAAAGCTTTCTTTCATTCAATATAAAATCATTGAGGGCCTAGAATAGGCTACAAGCTTTGATATAAAAAGAGAGAATTCCTAGCCAGTAAGAAAACTAACTATAATTACACAGCCAATAGGAAACATAACACATAAAGGAAACCCATTAGGCTAGGTAATAATGCTTTAGTGAAACAAATCAACTTAAAATGATAGAAGGAAAGAAACTAAAACATATTCCACAACTTGGGCTAGAAAACAGGCCAACTAATGGGGCTTTAAAGGCCCATGTCGGGCTGGGCATAAAGAAGCCTAGCTTTCTTTAAATTATTGGCCACTAAGGCTTGTTTGGTTTTCTTCTTTCTTTGGGATTAAGTTGAAAAGTTCCATGCGCTACACCCCTATCCTTGGGGGAGGAGACTTATTCACTTTTGGCCGACTGTTAGAAATAGGATAAGTGTACCGCAGGGGTACAATTGGGGATTTCCCCCCCTTCACCTACCCTATTTAGAGTGGAGTGGCTGGATTGGGGGGGGGGGGGTGTACACGTAATTTGGTTATGACCTATACTCTTGTTTGGGTTATGAATCCTGTTTGGGTTATGACTTTGACTTGTACTGCTGTTATGACTTGGACTTTTACTTCTATTATGACTTGGACTTGTACTTTTGTTATGAATCTACTTTGCTTATTATAAATAAAGGGCTTGAGTGATCGATTAGATCACTTTTGCATTCTCCCCATTCTTGTTCTTAACATGGTAGTAGAGCTAAGTTTCCGATCTAGTTTTTTCAGCCACTTTTCTTCTCCTTCCAAAATCGCAAGCCCTCTCTCTCATCTTCCATCTTCTTCACAAGCCTCCATCTTCTCCCACTTTACCTTCCCAACTACCTATAGGACAATACTAATGAGGTGATTCATATGAATCTAGTTGCTGTCCTATACATCACCTCAATGTTTTAGATAAAATAACTTTGAAAAATTAGGGTTCTTACCTATTTACGATTTTCTATTCTTCTCCCTTGAAATTTGGTTTTTCCTACTTCTAAGAACAAATTTCCACCCGTTGAAGATTAAGTACAACAACTGGGAAAGGACCCATCATCATCCACAAGATCAACCTACGAGATTGAAGCCCTCAAGAAACCAGGGTTTTTCTCCAAACCCCTATGTTAAGGTTCTACTTCTTAGAATCGATTGAGATTTGGAGGATATCTTCCTTACACCTAAAGAGGAGTTCGACCGGCCTTGTGGCCCAGTCTGCCAAGGCTGTGTGTGATCCTCTTCCTTGAAGATTTTTAGGGTTTTCTCCTAAAACCCTAATTGGACCATATCTCTAGTTCTTCATCAGAATCAGATATAACTTGGAGGACTTCACCACCCTTATTAGGCAGTTCGATCCAAGTATTGGCCCTTTCTGACGGTTAGCTTTGAAGATCTGGTATTTCTCCCATATTTTTGTTACTTCTCCCTATTTTCATTATGTATGGAGTAACTACTGTATCTACTGCAATTTCAGACTCTGATAGGGAAGGTCGCAATGAATATATTCCTTTTGGTGCTTGCTCTTTGAAATTGGATGGAACTAATTTTCTCATCTGGTCCAGAATCACATATCTTACGATTGCTAACAGAGGTCTCACTGGACATATCACAAGAAAATCAAAGAAACCCTCTGAGGAGGGTACTCCTCGAGATAAATGGATCACCAATAACTCTCTGGTAATGGATTTTTTGATGAACTCTATACATCAATCTATATCTAGAGGATTCTTGTTATAAACTGCTCTCAAATCTAGTCTGCTGCCAGAGAAACCTATGGATAAATAGGGAATGATGCTCAAGTGTTTGATCTTCGCAAAAAAGTGCATATTACTACTCAACAAGACCTCTATGTGTCCAAGTATTATGCTAAGCTTCGAACTTTGTGGTATGAGCTTGATCACTTTACAAACTATCATCCATCCAGTGTTGAACATATTGCTTCCAATGGAAAATATGTGGACAAAATTAGGGTGTATAATTTCTTGGCTGGTTTAAATGTTGAGTATGATCAGATTCGTGTCTAAATACTTAGTAGATCTCCCTTCCCTACTCTACCTTTTGCCCTAGTTCATATGGAGGAGTGTTGTCGGAACTCTATGCTTCACACTCCCTCTATTGAAAAATCAGCCCTACAGATTGCTTCTGCTACTTCTGAGGGAGCTGCTATTTGTACCAATGACACTACCAAGGAGGTGGTGAAATGTGAACACCGCAAAAAACCATATCATACCAAATCCACATGTTGGAAACTTCATGGGAAACCAGTTGATTTTGAAGCTAAACGTACTCATGGTAAACCAAGACCATCAAGCTGAAACTGTTGATAAACCTTGTGTGTCTATCCCAGGAGGAATTCCAAGCTTTCAAACATATGCTCCAAGCTTCCAATTTATCAACATGTGCTGATTCTCCAGTTCCTTCAGGTTCCAACTTTGCTCATTTAGGTATCTTGTTTGGTGGTCACTATGCATCGGTGGTCTCTAGTCCTTGGATCATTGACTTCGGGGCCGCTAATCATATGACTGGTTCTTGCCAACCTTTTCCACCAATATTCACCCACCCCAGGCAGAGAAAAAGTGAGGGTGCAGATGGCACCTAATCTTCTATATTTGGAAATGGTTCTATTCAGTGTTTTAATTCTCACTTTAAATTTAGTTTTACATATCCCTAACTTTACTACTAATCTGCTATATATTAGTAACCTTACTAGGGATTTGAATTGTAAAGTAGCATTTTTTCCTTCCCACTACGTTTTCCAGGATCTGGTAACATGGAAGACGATTGGATGTGGTAAGGTGCAAGGTGGTCTCTATTTGCTTGGTAATAGTTGTCTTCCTACAGATTCGGTCTTTGCTACTCCTCATCAGCAACACTCTGTCTCCTCTGATTTGCAATAGTGGCATTGTCATTTGGGACATCCTCTTCTTGAAACATTATCTCTTATTTTCTCAATTAGTTAAGCATTGTAATAGGGATAACTTTTTGTGAAGCCTGTATTCTGGCTAAACAAACTCGTTCTAGTTATTTTTCATTAAATAAAAGAAGTTCTGAACTTTTCCATTTGGTTAACTCTGATATGTGGGGTCCACCTCTTCGGACGTCTATCTCTGGTAAACGTTGGTTTGTGTCCTTTATTAATTGCTACTCTCACACAGCATGGGTGTATATGATGCAACATAAAAGTGAGATGTTTAATTGCTTTCAACACTTCCACAAGATGATTTAGACTCAGTTCAATGCTACTTTAAAAATTCTTCGTAGTGATAATGGTACTGAATAAATGGAGGGTTAGTTTCAGAGGTACCTAACTGAACATGGGATCCTTCATCAAACTAGTTGCGTTGGCACTCCTACTCAGAGTGGGTTGCCTAACGACAGACACTTACTGGACGCTACCCGCGCAATGGTGTTTGCCAGACAGGTTCCCGCTCAGTATTGGAGTGATGCTGTTCTGACTGTTGCCCACTTGATCAACCACATGCCTACTAGGGTTTTTGATTCCCATACTCTTGTTGCCGTTGTCCATGGGGGTAACTCCTTTCTGGTTCCTCCAAAGACTTTTGAGTGTGCTTGCTATGCTAGGGGTCACTACTCACCAAAACAATTTGAACCTCTAGCATTAAGTGTATCTTTTTGGGTTATTCACCTACTCAGAAAGGATACAAGTGCTACCATCCTCCTACTAGATAGTCACCATGGATGTAGTGTTCTATGAATTGTTGGCTATTATTCCTTGCCATCTCTTCAGGGGGAATCCGGTATTGAAAGTGAAGAGACGACTCTGAATTTGCTTGCTCCACCTCCAGTGTATCTACCATCTCCGATAGAGAGTAAGGGGTCAAAGACTACTGATGAAACCACTGTTCCAGCTCAGGGGGGAGATTGAGACCACTGTTCCCGCCCAGGGGGAGTTGACTCCTGTGCAGCATACTATTGGGGAATTTCAAAGATAGATTTATATAGATTGATGATTCAACTCTTCAAGTCTATCGTAGGAGCCACACCAGAAATAAGCAACTTAAGACCACTACCACTAGCACAACACCTTTACACATCCCCTTTGCCAACCCTGGATCCAGAGCCGACTTAGCCTATTGTGATAGGTATAATTTCTTCTTATGACCAACCTATTGCTCTTAGAAAATGCACTAGGACTTGCGCTCAACACCCTATATTCCATTTTGCTTCATATGATTCTCTTTTTCCCTCCTATCGTGCTTTTGTGTCCTCTCTTTCTTCTGCTCGTGTTCCCCAGAATTGGCAAGAAGCTCTTGCAGATGGAAAACGGAAGGCTGCAGTGGTGGAAGAAATGGATGCCCTAAACATAATGCTACATAGGATCTTGTGACTCTTCCTCCTGGGAAAAAACCAATCAGTTGTAAATGGGTGTTTGTGGTGAAGCAGAATATGGATGGCTCTGTAGATAGGTACAAGGTGAGACTTGTTGCTAAAGGATTCACTCAGACATGTGGCATTGGCTACCAAGAGACGTTTGCACCAGTTGCCAAATTGACCTTTGTGTGAGTGTTGCTCTCATATGCTGTGAGCCTAAGATGGGATCTCCAACAACTTGATGTCAAGAATGCTTTCCTCCATGGAGAGCTCAATGAGGAAGTATATATAAATATTCCACTTCTCTTGTATGGGAACTTAGGGCAATGTTTGTAAGTTGAAGCATACTCGCTATGATTTGAAGCAGTCACCTAGAGCGAAGTTCGGGAGATTTCACAAGGCGAAGACATCTGTGGGGTATAAACAAAGAAATGCTAACCACACGTTGTTTATAAAGAGGTTTGTGATAAAGTTACAATTCTCATTGTCTATGTGGATGACATTGTGGTGACAGGGAATGACTGTTGAGATTGGTCACCTCAAGGACTTTCTTGGTCGAGAGTTTGAAATAAAGGATCTTGGGAAGCTAAGGTACTTTCTTGGAATCGAAGTTGTTCGATCTTCTAAAGGCATATTTTTATCCCAAGGAAGTGCATCCTTGATCTATTATCAGAGGCTGGTTTATTGGGATGTCATCCTTCTGATTCAAGGAGAAAGAGGGTAAATCTGTTGACAAAGGGCGTTACCAACGGTTGGTAAGCAAATCGATCTCTTTCCCATACTCGGCCTGATATTGCTATGGTTGTTAGTTTATGCATGATCCCTATTCCTCCCATATGGAAGCAGCCCTACATATCCTGAGGTACTTGAAATCTGCTCTTGGAAAAGGGATTCTTTTGTCTCCTAATAATCATTTTAGAGTTGAAACCTATACATATGCTGATTGGGTTGGATCTCTTGACAGAAAGTCCATCTCAGGTTATTGTACCTTTGTGGGTAGGAATCTTGACACATGACATAGCAAGAAGCAAAATGTGGTAGCTCGTTCTAGTACTGAAGCATAGTTTCGTGCTATGGCGCAAGGGATTTGTGAATTGTTGTGGTTACACACTCTTAGATGATATTGATGTGCTTGTTCGTCTTCCTATAATGCTCTACTGTGATACCAAGGCTGCTATTAGTATTGTCCATAATCCAATACAGTTTGATTGTACCAAACATATGGAGATTGACAAACACTTCATCAAAGAGAAGCTGGATGTTGGCTTGATTTGTGTTCCCTTTATGAAGTCTGAAGATAAGTTAGTCGATGTATTCCTTAAGGGTTTAGTTGGGAAGATGTTTCATTATTGTTTAGTCAAGTTGGGCATGCGTGATATTTATGCGCCAACTTGAGGGGGAGTGTTAGAAATCGGATAAGTATACCGCAGGGGCACAATGGGATTTCCCCCCTCCACCGACCCTATTTAGAGTGAGGCGGCTGGATTGGGGGGGGGGTACTTTTAATGCGGTAATGACCTGTATTCTTGTTTGGGTTATGAATTGGACTGGTACTCCTGTAATGACACTACTTTGCTTATTATAAATAAAGGGCTTGGGTGATCAGTTAGATCAC
This sequence comes from Macadamia integrifolia, assembly GCF_013358625.1. Lineage (NCBI taxonomy): Eukaryota > Viridiplantae > Streptophyta > Magnoliopsida > Proteales > Proteaceae > Macadamia > Macadamia integrifolia. The sequence goes on from NC_056564.1 coordinate 24,972,559, forward strand.
TCATGCATTCTCCCCATTCTTGTTCTTATTATAAGAATCTTGTGGGAATCTCTGTTTCTTTGTGGTATGATAATATCAACTCATAGTTCCCATTAATTTTTGTATCGTGGTGTTCTCCCTGAACATAAAGGTGGCATTTTTGTTCTCTTATAGAATTTAGTATTTTGAGTTATCCCCTAGAGTGTAAATCCCTGGAGAGATTCACTGTCAGTTTTTTGAAAAACAGAATTGTCCCCTAAACAGTCAGGAATGCTATTCAATGTCCAAATGTCCCAAACAAAGTCGCAGCCATTTTGGGGATGGTAATGAGAAAATTCAAAGAAAGTAAAAAATAACAAACTGGAAAAGGTGGTGTTTGTGTGTGTGTGTTTGAGATTCTAGGAGTTGGTTAGAGAAGGTAATGGAATGATGTATCCTGCTAGTTTAGGCTAAAATTTTCCCACCTTAATGATCTTAAGGTCATAACTAACTAGTGCTATTTCCTGTTAGATAATTCTGCCTTGCAAGCACTGAAAAAGAAATAGTAGGAAGGATGGGTTCTGTCAATGATGTTGAGTTTATATAGGTCTGACATTTATTGTTCTGGTTTGATTTCTCAGTTGTTTAACCATATTCATGGTTGTTAAGATGCATGCAAACAAAATATATTGATTTATGTTAATGCTATCAATTGCAGGCCAAAATCAAGGAAGCTTTATTAATTGAGAGGTTGAAGAGGTATGAAGTCCCTAAAGTTCAGGGCCCAGTGGTTCAACCAGACAACCTCACTGGTGAAGAGCGGTTCTACATGAAAAAGATGGCCCAGAAAAGGTCTAATTATGTGCCAGTTGGCAGAAGAGGGGTTTTTGGTGGTGTTATTCTTAATATGCATCTGCACTGGAAGAAGCATGAAACTGTTAAGGTCATATGCAAGCCTTGTAAACCTGGTCAAGTACATGAGTATACAAGGGAGATTGCTAGATTGAGTGGTGGTATCCCAATTCAGATAATTGGAGATGACACTATAATATTCTATCGGGGAATAAATTATATTCAGCCAGGAATTATGTCTCCTTTTGATACACTGTCCAAGAAAAGGGTATGTGGTCGAACTTTAAAGAAGCTTCACTTTACTTCTTTTTTTTTTTTTCCTGAAATTCTCCTTCTGTATCTTATATTTGTTATTCCTACAATCCTACTACTATTTTATTTTAAGTTGCAGGGTTAAAAACAAACTCAAAATTGGCTTGTGAAAGGAGACCAATAAAAGATCCCCCCAACCTTTTTTCCCACCCAGCTCCCCCTCTGCTTTTTTTTTTTTTTTTTCTCTTATTTTTTTATTTTTAAATTAAATGTTGTAGCAGATTTTTATATCTTACTATTTGGAAGCAAGTTAGAAATTTTGGTTTCTTGTCTGAAAGATCTCATGTGATTTCAACCACTGGGGGTCTGAGAATATATACTTGTAGTCACTGGCATCTATGTAGGAATGTGTCGAAGTTTCTCAACTCAAAAATCTTATCCATGCCAAAATCATCCATTTGATTTCAATACATTGGGGTCTAAGACATGGTAACAAGGGACATTCCGTTACATAGGAATTATGCAAATAACGTTATCACATACATGAGTGGAGGTATTTAGAGTCCGGATCAGGTCCTTGGACGAGAATCATTCTTGGACTCCACATCGTACGAGAATGATTCTCGTATGAGAACCTGATCCATACTCAGGTATTTATAGTGTCTCCTGCTTAACCTTACCCTGCTCGCCCTTATATTTATTTGGTTTTTTGTAAAACCTTCTATTCAGCATCCTGTTTATGCTTCTTGTAGCATTATGTTTTTCCTCCATATAGTTTGCCAATGTTGTTTTGTTTTCTCTTTCCTATTTCTTGCAGGCACTTGAAAAATCAAAGTACAAGCAGTCACTTGATTCTCTGAGGCGCTTCATAGCTGTAGCCGAGAAGGAGTTGGAACTCTATTATAGGCATGTTGCACTCTGTGGTGACCCGGTTACTTGGTGCTCCAGTTCAACCTTGCCCAGTCCTAGGAAAGTGTCTTGTGAACAAGGAATCTCCAAAGAAATTGATTCAGGAAGCCTTGATTCAACTAGTCATGCCTCGACAAATCGTTCAGAAGTTGAGAACTTTGTAGGTCCAGAGTCATCACTAGCTGATGTTGACTCTGAAGATGAATTCTTGATGGGAATTGCAGTTGATTTTGAGGACTCCAACATACCAAGTACTGATTTTGATTCCAATGATGAAGAAAGCTCTTCTGCCCAGCAAGAGAGAGAGAGAGAGAGAGAGAGAGAGAGAGAGCTTTGCCAGTTCAGCTTCAACGGTTGGACACGGGATTCTGATGATCCAGATTTTCTTTGGTAGATTTGCAAATTAAGAAGTTTTGAGTTCTTTTATTTAGGAGGCTAAGGTACCTATGAGGTTGTGAATGTGATCTGAAGATTTTCATCAACTTATGGTATAAGCTTAATTGACAAAAAATGTTATGGACTTGACAATTTTATTTGTTCGTTATACTCTTCAAACAGGGCTTAAATTTCCACATTGGAAGGTTGAAATAAAAAGGATCTTGATGGTTGTTTGTTTCTCTTGCGTGTCTTTGTTTCTGTGGGTTATTTTTGAAGTGCTAATAATTAGCATTTGGGCGTCACCATTTCAAAGACCTGATTCGCCGATCTGCAAGCCACCGTCATGGCTTTTGGGATTCGTTTCCTTCCAAATTTTGGAAGACACAATCACATGACTAGTACCGTCCAGGGATGGGATCTTTTAACATGTGAGGATGGATCTTTAGCTGTTGACCATCACTGATGCTGACGCATGCTGCTGCCATTGCAGCCTAAACCACTCGAGGATTTTTCCCCAAATTGTTACGGGTAAATTACATTCCGAAATGATGAAATGTTTGAATAAATGCCACAGAGATTACATTTGGAGGGCCAGGCAAAGCAAGGCACACCCCTTTTCTACACATATAACAACCGACAAGAGCCTGAGAACCACGTACGTACGTTGCATTGTAATATGCAACCAAACACAAGAAGAAGCTCCATATTCCATAGTGACGGGATCCCAAAGTTCGCCTAAGCACCTTTGCTAGCTATTTGTGGCAACCAAAGAACTGTTGATGGTGCATAGTTGAAAGGGATAAGTGAGACCCGGAGCCGACTCCAGGGAAAACTCTCCGTCGCCCAAGCCAGTAATTCGTGCAATAGTAGTGATTAGGTGTGGATAAAGTAAAAGTGAGCATGACTGTCCCCCTTACCTTTTCCCCTCTTCCCTCTTTTATAGTCCTATAGGGAAACGATTTCCCTCTTTGGAGTCAGTTGAGATACAGTGCCCAAGTAGGTTTCCATTCTTGGATGTGGAGAATCCTTCCCACCTTCGGAAGCCATGTCAGTTTCCGAGATCCAAGGATATTCTCTTCCCCGTGAGTCTTCTTGGCTGATTGGCACAAATTCCCATGCCACATGTTGACTGTTCATTGTCCCATTATTTTTATGCATATCAGAGGCCCCTTACTCTTGATGGCGTAGCCAAATTAACCAGGAGCAAAGCACTAAAAAAATCCCCTCCATATTTTTTTTTTTTTTTTTTTTTCGGGTCATGGCTTAAACAAGGCTGGGCTTCGATTTGGGTGAGAGGCTTGAGCCCCAGCCAAGGATCAAGGACTCCTTCGGTCAGGTTCGCTTGGCCTTGGTTTGAGCCCCAACCGAGGGTCAAGGGCCCCTTCAGTCAGGTTCGCTTGGCCTTGGTCTGAGCCCCAACCGAGGGTCAAGGGCCCCATCGGTCGGGTTTGCTTGGTCTACAGCAATGCAACCCTAAATTGATGCAAAAAAGTAATAGGAAAACAAGGGTAAACTATGCATATAGATTTATGAGATTCACCAGGATTGCCTACGTCTTCGATGAGATGAGATCTTGCTTCACTATCAATCGAGAATAGGGTTACAACGCTTGTCATCACACCTCTCTCAGATTGCTTACAAAGAAAGAGAACCTTGCTACAAATATATAGCGAAAAATTCTAATATCAGAAAGGAAAAAATTGCCCTTGGAAAATGGGACCACCTTTATTTGGGGGCCTGCACCAGTCTGCGACGGAATACAAGACATTGTACCCCAACAATCTTGGCCTTGGCATGAGCCCCAACCAAAGGTGAAGGGCCCCATTGGTGGTTTCCTCGGCCTTCGGCATGAGCCCCAACCGAGGGTCAAGGGCCCCATTGGTAGTTTTCTCGGCCTTTGACCTAAGCCCCAACCGAGAGTCAAAGGCCCCCTCGGTTGAGGTTGCTTGTCCTTCGCCTGAGCCCCAACCAAGGGTCAAGGGCCCCTTCGGACAGTTCGTTTAGCCTTGTCCTGAGCAATCGAGGGTTAAGGTCCCCTCGATCAAGTTCAATCGGCCTTGGACTGAGTCCGAACCAAGGGTCAAGGGCCCCGTCTGCTCAACATTGGCCTGAGCCCTAACCGAGGGTCAAGGACCCTTTGGTCGGGTTTGCTCGACCTTGGCCTGAGCCCTAATTGAGATTTAAGGGCCCCTTTGGTCAGGTTTTCTCGACCTTGGCTTATGCACCAATCGAGGGTCAATGGTGTCCTCCTAATCATCACTTCCTTGAGATCTACACGTAAGGCCCCTACACTTGGGGTTTCATAAATAAAGCCTTGGGAACCCTAACAGTCGCACGCCTTGGAATTTCCTTATTGGTGGAGGTGGGAGGTGGGAGGTGGGAGGTGGGAGGTGGGGGGGGGGGGGGGGGGGGGGGGGGGGGGGGGGGGGGGGGGGGGGGAGTCGTACTATCACTGTTCCCTTTATATGCAAGGTGATCCCCTTTCTTGCTACCTCATTCCTTTATTTTTTTTCTTACTCCTGAAGCCTCATAGAGACTGGCCACCTTCGGTCTTAGGTATTTTGATTTTTTCTTGTTTGAAAGTAAGTCTTCTTCTCATCAGCTTCTCATATCAAGTCATTTAGAAAGTGAACCAATTGTCCGAGCGGACTCTCATGTCAATTCATTCAGATAGTGAACCCTCGTCCGAGAGGACTCAATCTGAGGTTGGGGTGTCGTTCCCATAGTGTTCAAGGCATGCCTTCGGGTTCCTTTCCAAAACCCATCATTATTCCGCCCCACTCTCTCGGAGTAGAGATGAGGTCATGTCCACACCTCATCAAGCTGAGGGGGGACATGGATAGATAGATTCTAAGGAAGGTATCACCAACGTAAGGGCTCAGAATGACGATTCCCTAGAGGTGTACATTCGGGAGATAGTGTCCACAATGACCGAGTTTGAGCTAGACAATATAAGGTGAAATAATCTAAAGGGGGTGAGTAGGTTATGCTAGTGGATTTTAAAAATATTTTACTTATGCTTCCAAATGTGATTGCAACTTAAAGAATACAGAATAAGAAAATCAAATACCACAGTTTATAGTGGTTCGACTCAATCCGAATCTAGTCCACTCCCTACAAGTTCCACTTGTAAGGTATTCCACTTGGTCTTCCCTTTCAGTACAATAGGTGTTAGGGATATGCCCACACTCCTATAGTTGGTTTTGATGATAACAAACATATGAAGGTATGTCACAATTTTCCTTTAAGTATTGTTTTGTAGAGACTTCATATCAAAGATCGAATTTGGTGAATGAAACGAAGAAACGAAGATTGAAGTCATCAAATGAAGAGTATCAACAAGTTGGCATCAATGCTTGAAGAAGATATCATAAGAATTTAAGCTTCAAGATGTCAAGACATGAATCTTAAAGACATGGAATTTCAAACAAGAAGAAAAGAAGATAAAGTGCCAAAGAGTGGAAGGTTCAAGTGAAGAAGAAGACCACTAGGATAGATCGGTCATTTTTAATGTAGTTTGTAACTTCCACATATATATATATATATATGCACTCACCACATGCATGTGCATTGCATCATACTAGAATGACCATAGAGCATACCTTGACCAAGTATGGAGAGTCTCTAAGTGGTAAGGAACATATTAGGAAAAATGCGTTTTAGTGAAATTATGTGAAAACCACATTAACCTGACTTAAGGGTATTTTGAATAATCTTAGAGTCGGTATCAGAAGATGAAACCTTCATATAGGTTGTAAAAAATCGAGTCACGATTTCAACGAAACTGATTTTAGGTCATTTTGAGGTTAGATAAAAAAGTTATGATTAAAACACTGACGACTAGTCAGTATCACAACATTCTGTCAAAACAGAGTATGTCATGTTGGAGGTCGACCGGCTGGAAGTCCCGATCGACCAGAGCTATCCGAGACCATATCCGATCGACCGTTAAAAAGTCTCGGTCGACCGATGACTGCCTTGAAGTACCCCAACGGCTATATTTTACCTCAACGGCTCTTGGCGGTCGATCGGCTACCGATGGCGATCGACCGGTGGTCCCAGAATACGTTCGTTAGAGCCTGATTTTCTACCTAAAATGCTTCACTAAGCTCACCAATAAATACCTCTAATACTACCCATTAATTAACAATAAATCCCAACTTTAGAGAAGCATTATTTGAGCATTAGAAGTGAGAATTGGTCTACACCATCTCTTGAGTTCAAGTTCTTCATTTTACATTCAAGAGGAACTCAAGACCATCTACAAGTCTTCATCTACATCTTGGCATTTACATTACAAGCATAAAGAAGACTTCAAAAGGTGCATTCATTCTATCATCATTGCATATTTCATTTGCACCACACCGGAGGTAATTCTCTTTTATTCCACTTCTCCATTTTCTATTTTACATTAATTCTAGACTGTACTTAGGCTTGTGTAAGGACCCTCTCATCCTTAAGAGATTGTAAGGATCCTCTTATCCTTAAAAGAGTGTAAGGTGCCTCTCTACCTTAAAGGAGATTCTAAGGTGCATCTCTACCTACAAAGGAGATTGTAAAGGTGCCTCTCTGCCTGTAAAGGAGATTTGTAAGGATACTCTTATCTGTGAAAAAGATTGTAAAGGTTTTCTTCCCTACCTATCGTACTGAAAGGGAGAACTAGTGGAATACCTTACAAGAGGATTCTTGTAGGGAGTGGACTAGACTCAGATTGAGTCAAACCACTATAAATCTTGTGTTGTGTGATTGTGCCTATTTTATTTATTTCGCATCGTTTTTAACTTGCAATCACACTTGGGACCTATACATCGAAAAGAGTTAATTTCCACTAGTATAACTTATTCACCCCCCTCTAGGTTATTTCAATAGGTAGGGAGGAAAACCTTTATAGAATTTTTTAAGGATAAGAGGATCCATACAATCTCTTTCACAAGTAGAGAAGGACCTTACAACTCTTTCAAGGATAAGAGGATCCTACACAACACCTAATTATAGACTAGAGTATTGTGTACCTACAACCATCCAATACTAGAGTTACCTAACTCTTGGACAAATAAGAAATAGTGGAATATGATTAGAATTACCTCTGTGTAGTGCAGCAATAATATGCAAGAAAGAGTAGAATGCACCTCTCACTCTCCTTCAATATCTTTGCTAAAGTATTGATGATGATGAAGACCTTTGATAAGATCCTTGAGTCTCACTTGTGTAGATAATGTAGACCAATAGCTCAAGCAAAGAGTAGATTAATTTTCACCTCAAATGCTTTAGAACTTAGTCTCAAATGCTTAGAAATAATTGATAATTAATTAATAGCATTAGAGGTATTTATAGGTGAGATTAGGGACAAAATTAGGCAGAAAATCTCACTTAAATGGTCATATTTTGGGTGTATTGGTCGACCTCCATGGGTGCCGGTCGACCACCCAAATAGTCATTGCAAAAACTGGCCATTAAAACTAGCCGTTGGAAGCCGATTCGCCCAAGCTAGTCACCAGCCAGTTGACCAGCTGCATTGATCAGTAGCTGGTCCAATCGACCGGTTGGAGCCGGTTGCTACTACCGGCTCTGGGCCAGATTTTGTAGCCTATTTTGGGCTGGTTTTTGATGGGGTAGTGTTCAAGTGAGCATAACTTAGTCATTCAAAATCCGATTGATCTGATTCTAAGTGCGTTGGCTTTGAAACTCAAACCCTACAATTCTTATGAAGAGACCATCTGTTGATACCAATTCCTTAAGTACCTAAAATTTCATTCAATATAGCAAGTACTATTTTCATAGTCAATGTAGGGGCTTCTTAAAGCCAATATGTTCTTTATAGCTACGGGTCTTAGTCTTTACTAAAATGACATGAATTACGATCATTCTAAGTAAGGTGAATACCTATATGAAGCATGATGAGCGTGTATGTACAAATACAATCAATTACACCTATGGCTCTAGACGGCATGTACTTGATCTTCACTCTTCTTTATGGTAAGCACTCTAACCTGGACGACTTCATTGCTTCGAGAGTCTTCAGGTTTGTCTTGACTTGAAGTCCTTTTCTTCTTCATGCATTACTTATGGTGCTGGACTTGTCCAAAGTCTGACTTCTTCAATTTTAATCTTTCCAGCTTGACTTGAAGCTTGCTAAAAATTACTTGAGAGTATCTTGTTAGTTTAGTCCATTTGCTTGTTATCGTCAAAACCACTTTAGATAGATTAGGAGTGTGGGCATATCTGCAACAATCTCCCCCCTTTTTCCATGATAACAAACAAGTGTTAAGCATGGTGAAATAATAATGATAAATAAAATGTCAAGCATGGTCAAATAATAATGATAAGCAAAAGCCTACATATGACCTTTCTCCCCCTTTGTCAAAATAAAAAAGAAAGGGGTAAAACAAGTAGAGAGCAAGCTTCCCCTACATATATGCTAGGGAGAATAATAAAGAAGATCCAACATACTACCATAAAATACTAGGATCATATCAAAGTAGTTTCTAAAACATCATTTGCACACATAGTCATAAAACATAACACAAGTCTTAGCTACTTAGAAAATACACCAAACATGATATAAAGGGTAGAAAAACAATCTAATTATCAGATTCCTCAAGCAATTCTATAATGCGGTCCTGCTTCTCCTCAATTATAGCTTGGCGTCTTTCAATTTGTCCAACCGAGCAAACAAATGGGTCTCGAAGCAATCAAATTGAGCTTGCAGTTCATTGACTATCGCATTGGTTCTAGAAGGTCGGGTTCCTTCTCCAGCATCCCTTGGCCTCAGAAGCTCTTCTTCCCACTCTTGACACTCGCCGATTCTAAGTTGCCGGTTTGGGAATAAGACCCATCTTCTTGACGGAATAGTTGTCAATGTCAGAAGGAAGAGCCTCAACTAGCTCTCCTTCAAAGTCAACTCCGAAATGGTGTAAGGTGTGACCAACCATTCTTCCATGGGTAAATTTCCCCTTTGAAGCTTATCTCCCGAAATGATCATATTCGTCATAAGCACATATGGAAGGTTAATGGGAATATTTTCACACAGACAGTAGGTAATGAAGGCATGGAGGGGAGCCACCTCTTCCCTATGTCCTCCTTTGGGAATGATATTGTACTGGACAATGAGTTAGATGATCCTGGATAGGCCAGTCAATTAGGTTGCCTTAATTTTGTGGGTACCCTCATAGTTCTTCATAATGCTAGTGTAGACTAAGGGCCCGTTTGATAACGTTTCTGCCATTTCTGTTTCAAGAAACGACAGAAACATAAATTTCCGTTTCTAGAAACAGAAACGGAATTGAAGGTGTTTGATAAGTTATATTTTTAGAAGTCGATGGTAACCAGTGAAAGAATTGCCACAAGTCGTTTCCAGAAACGGCGAAACAAGTTGAACTTGTTTCGCCTGGGTCGTTTCTTGAACCATAAATAAGTAAAAATTTCTATTTCTATTTCTAAAAATAAGTGAAACGAAACAGTTTTATCAAACGCTTTTTACTCTGCTTCTGTTGTTTCTGGAAACAGAAACGGCAGAAACGCGTTTCTTGAAATGTTATCAAATGGGCCCTAAGTCCTCATCTATAAATTCTTCAAGGTCGTACTTTGAAGTGTAGAACTTGAAGGTTCCTTCACTTGAAATGTCTAGGATTTCTCCTAGAGACAATTGTGAGATCTATTGGAACACCCTTCACAAGGGATTTGATCTTGAGGGTTTTAATTATCCCAGAGACAGAAATATTGCAATAGAACATCCTTAGTAGGAGTGGGTAGAACTTGAACCATAAACTTAGCATACTTATCCATCCCAAGAGAGTGGAAAGCTCTTCTATGCCATAAGTAATCAAGATAGTTAACATGCCTACCTTGTTCAATCTGTCTTGATTCGAACAAATCCCAGCTATCTCTTGCAAAAGGAGAGAGAAACCATATGCCTTCCTCCATAGAGATTTCCTCTTTCCTCTTTCCTTTCTTTAGATTCTTGGAAGCTAAAATTTCCCTTCTTGGAGGGTCTTTGTTAAGCCATTTCACAAGATTGGAGAGAAGGATGGATTTGAGATGGGTTTGGGGCAAGGACATTTTGAAATAGGGTTGGAGAGGAGTTAGGGCAAGAAAAATGAGCCAAAAAGTCATTTTTTATGATTTATAGATGGTTTTCAAGTTGGGTCCGAGTGGCATCGATTAACCCGCTGGGTCTGGCAATCGACCAAGAAACTGTTTTGGGTTGGTGGCGGTTGGCAGAGAAAAGTGGCGGTTGGCCATCAGATGCTTCGGGAAGAATGTAGGTCAACCAGAGGTTTGGGCGGTTGACCAATTAAGGCCGAATTTTGAATGCAAACCTCTGAAAAATATGGAATTTTGGAAAAATAAATTGAGTAGGGAATTTTGGGAGTTTGAAAATATGGTTTTTAAGATATGTTAATAAAATTAGAACCAACTCCACTTACCCAAATGGGTTGCATATCCCAAGCTCTTTTCTGAGAGCGCCAAATCTTTATTCAAGAAAGGGTTTTATGAAGATATCTGCATGTTTTTCAGTTTCGATGTACTCGAGAGTTACATCACCATTCCGAATGGTATCTTATAGAAAGTGGTGTCTAATGTAAATGTGTTTTTCTCTTAAGTGTAAAATTGTTTTTTTTTTTTTTAATCAAGTTGATAACATTGGTATATTGCACATTACAGGACATGATTCAAACTTTACTCCAAGATATTGGAGAGTTTGTTTCATCCATAGAATCTGGGCACAACCTCTACCAGCCACAACATATTCAGCTTCAATAGTAGATAAAGGCATAAAGCCACAAAGTTTTGTTTCTTGCTAAACTAAGAAACGAGGCAAGAGCCAAGGAAATGACAAGTACCAATGGTACTTTTCCTGTCAATATGGCAGCCAACAAAGTCAGCATTTCAGAAGCTAACTAAGTCCAGGATTTGATTTTTAGGATACTATAATCCAACATCATAAGTGCCTTTAGGTGTTTGAAAATTATTTTAACAGCTATGAGGTGTGACTTCTTAGGATCGGCTTGAAAACGGGCATATGTGCATACGCTGAACACGATGTCTAGTCTACTTGCCATAGATATAGCAGGCTTCCAATCATGCCTCTATACCTAGTTATATCCTCTGAAATTCCATCTTCATCTTTAGCAAGTTTGAGGGATGTGCTCATTGTTGTGTTAGAAGATTTTTTTACTGGTTATGTCTAATTTTTTAAAGAGTCCTTTTGTATATTTACTTTGATTAATGAATATGACATTATCTATTTGTTTTATTTGATACTCAATTCAAATTCATTACTCATCTTTTTACTGGACTCAAGACACATGCCTTCATTGGTGGATCCAAAAATGATGTCATCCACATAAATTTGTACAATTAGTATGTCTTGTTTCTTTTGCTTTACAAATAATGTAGTATTAATCTTTCCTCTTGAGAAGCCACTTTCAATTAAGAAAGTAGTCAATCTCTCATACCAAGCCCTAGGGCTTGTTTGGGTCCATATAAGGCTTTCTTAAGTTTAAACACATGGTTTGAAAACTTTGAGTTTTCAAAACCAGGTGGTTGAGTTACATATACCTCTTCTTGTATGAAATAATTTAGGAATGCACTCTTTACATCCATTTGATATAAGTTGAAATTTTTATGGCATAAAAAGTTAGTAGCATTCTAATGGATTCTAATCTAGCCACAAGAGCATATGTCTCATCATAATCGATACTTCTCTGTTGATTATATCCCTTAGCTTCTAGTCTAACTTTGCTTCTTACAATGTTTCCATCCTCATCCAATTTGTTTCGAAAGACCCACTTGGCACTAACTATAGTGTAGTGATCGGGTTTTGGGACAAGTTCCCAAACCTTATTTCTTTCAAATTGGTGAAGTTCTTATTGCATGGCTATTATCCAAACACTGTCTTTTAGTGCTTCTTCTATGTTTTTAGGTTCAATTTTTGAGATAAATGTTGCATGGTTGTAAATCTTGAGTATTAGATCTTGTTTGAACTCCTTTTTCTTGATCTCCTTTTATTTATTCTAGGGGATAATTCATATGAGGAAGATTCTTTCGGTAAGAATTCTTCTTTGCATTTTCTTTTTCTTGAGGTTTCTTAATAGTTATACATTTACTATTTCCTTTATTTCTTCATTGACAATTTCATCATCATCCACTGGAGGCTTGTTCATATTTGTCTTTAAGTGGAGACTCATCAAATCTTACATTCATAGATTCTTCTATCAACAGAGATCTTTTATTGAACACTCTATATGCTCTACAAGTCCTATGACCTGTAACATTGTCACAAATATATGGACAACAAGGGTATTAAACCCAGAAACCAATTAAAGTAAATAATTTCCCTAATTTCCAGGCAGAAACCCCAATTTCAAGTCTTGGGTTGGCCAATTCCTCACCTACAGCTCTCAATCCAGTTGTAGGGAGCTACAGGGACCACATGGGACTTGTACAATTCCTAAATAGCACATGTCAACATAATTGCATGCATAATTTCAGTCACTGTAACTGAATTTTGTCCATTTCCATACATGGAAGTTAAATTCCCTATCCCAGGGTCACTTATCTACACATTCAGCCCAATTATGGCTGAAGGAGGCTACATGGACCATAATCAACCTAAATCTTAGCCTAATTAAGATAATTATAGCATGTTAAGAAATATTCTCTGTGACTGAATTCCAGTCAATTTCCAACCATGTAGTCCAAGATTCCCAATTCTGAGTGGTTGCATGCTTGTAACCTTGGTTGAAATTCATTTCCCACCTAATTACCCTAATGTATAGCAATTATAGAGGTAGAATGTTTACCTTCCTTGTGTGTACAGTAGTAGGGAAAACATTTGTAACAGAATACTCAGCTTGGACAACATCCCTTGCTCTCGTTCCAGCTTGGATCGAGCTTGTTAGCATGTGTAGGTCTTGGACAGTAGCCTAGCTTGCATATGCCTTCATTTACTGCAGCAGCATAAAGGGGACAACAACAATAGCATGTAGGGAAGTGCAACAGGAGCAGCAACATATATGAATTCAGATTGGACAACTCTTGGTACTGAACTCCACTTGCATGCACTAAATTAGGCATGATGTCATCAACTATAACAGAGCACATCAAGAGCATTCTACAACCTTGGACAATAGTAGTATGAATGCAGAAGTAAGAGCAGCAACAGTTTGTAAATCAGTCCCAAAATCCGGCCCTAAACCTTCTTCTTCTCCAAAAATTGGGAATGACATTAATCATCAATGCTGGCATGCAGGTCCACTTGATCATTTGCATGTTGGGTGCCAAATGACCAGAATTGAATGCCCTTTCAGCCCATATGATACCCCACTTTTAGAAAACCTGGTTTACTTACATGGTTGACCCGATTTAACCATGCAGGACCTGAACTAGAGAGGGTTAAGGCGGGTTCCCTATGGACCATGATGGCAAGGGTGACTTTGAACACAGGTTGGCCAGACAAGTCCGAGTCAGTGCCAAAGGAGACGGGTGTACCCAAGCCGTGTACATGCACGTATCATAAGGCCATGTACGGGTAATGCTGGTATGTAGCAGTATCCTAAAGTGTATACGTATTATATAACTTGTGCCGAGAGTGAGATGCATGCCAGAGTCGAATTCCATCGAAATCTCAATTGTCTGGCTAAGTTTTGACCAACAGGTGGGCGGTCACAGGCCGGCGAACCCACCCACCTGTGTGACCCACCCATGTGGCTACTAGATATTCTCTAATATAAATAGTATTTATTGTGTTTTTTCTTTTTCTCATTTAATGCATTAAAGAGTTGGTGAGAAGGGTAAAGAAGAGAGAGAAAAGAAAGGAAGAAAAGAGAACGAAGAAGAAGAAAGGAAAAGAAAAAGAGGAAGAAACAATTTTAAGCGACGCCGAGGTTTGATCTTCTCATTCCGGCATCGAAAAAGTGATCCCCAACACGAGACCTACGATTTGAGGTGAGTGAAGGCTATACTTCTTAAACTTTCACAAAACCCCAAGTGAAACCCTTGATTTAGGTAGAGTTCCTTGGGTTCTTATTAATCCCACTTGAGATGATGAATCTAAGGTTTAATAGATGGTCTATGTGTTGATTTTGAAGGTTTAAAGAAGTGTTTACAAGATTTGAGAAGCATTGGTGATTTCTTTAGTTAAGAGGTGATTTTGGGGTTTTGGAAGAGTTCTTGAGCAAAGAAGGTAAGATTGCTTTTCAATCCTTAAATCTAACTTAGATCTAGGTTAGAATCATCTTATAAGACCTTAGATGTGTGGAAAATATGATCGGAACAACCCCATTTGGTTTTCCCAAGGTTGAGGAATGTTTCAAAGGTGAAAGCCGATTTTTGCCCCAACAGGCGCGGGCGGTCTCCGCCCGTGCCTGTTGGGGCAGCACCTTAGTTCCCACAGGCGGACGAAGATCTGCGGGTGAACCCGCTTGTCTGAGGGAGCCTCTGATTGAATCAATGGGCTATCTGGCCCTCCTGTTGGACTGGCAGGCAAAGACAGGTGGGTTGTCTAGCCCACCTGTCTACCCACCAGTTGGATTTTTGAGCCCGAATGGGCCCAAAATGGGTAGGCAACTTTATTTTATGATTTTAAACATGATTTAAACATCAAATATTGTTAGTTTTGACCCCAATGTGGTGAAATGCTAACATCATCTGCTTATGATAGGTTCTACTAGAATTTACATTCTCACGTTGGATCTCACCCGTACCGAACGTGAGCTTTTGTACCCAACAAGTAAGTGGGGAGAGGACATTTAACTTTATTTTAAGGCTTGTTTTGCATCATTAAATTGCATCTAGACTAGATATGTCATCATGCAAGTTATATGTAGATTAGTCATCCTCGTATGCCATTCGCACGCATTGCTTGTGCATTCTAAACAAATGATTTATGATGTGTGTTGTGCCTTACATTCTCAATGTTAAATGATTGATGTGCTTATGTGATAAACGGTTGGATTACTGTGCATGATGCATTATTAGACTAAACGCCGTAGATGGCTTGGAAACGAGTGCATTGGTGGCCCATGGTATGGGACACGATGGTACTATGCAATCATACTTTATCATATAGGAGCATGCGGTATAGGATTATCATTCCCTGTGCTACGACCCTTCCCAATAGGGGTTGAGGTGTTGGGTTATCACTTGGGGGAAGCAGTGGTCACGGTTGTCGGGTCACTGTGGTGGTTAGACATATGCCCGGTTGGTCATTAGGGCAGTCGGCAACCTCAGTGGTACATTCAAGAGGGCCAATCGTACTGCTTTTAAATTTTTGGGGTCGGCACCTTTACATTTTTGTCATTTACTTTTATGTTGAGAGCCGATAGTCGGCATACTTTACTTTTCTGAGTACTCACGGTGGGCCTTCTCCGATAACCCTATGGGCATATCGCGGGATGGAGTTCGTGACTCGTACCCGGGGCATATGCGTACTGTGGTTGTGAGTAGCACATAACCTAAGACTTAGTAATGTTGTTTAGGTGGATAAGATTTAAAATGAATTGCATAGCATATAGTGCATATGGATGTGATTGTTTGTGTGGTCTTTCTTTTCACTTACTGAGCTAGTAAGCTCATCCCACGTGCACACCTCTTTTAGATGATTTTACAGGTTACCCGCCTGAAGATCAGGAGTCGGGCCCCATAGTCGAGTTTTCTGTTGAGGATTGGTGGGTCCCTGAGAAGTATGAGCACGGTGCTAATTGCATGTGTAAGGGCTGTGCTGCGGGACCGCAGTAATGACACCGTATAGGATTTTGCTTTTTGATTATTTTGATGACCTTCCCTTTTGTGTACTTGATACGTAAATTATTATTCTTTTTGTGTAAATATCATGCCTGCGGGCCCACATGTACTTAGCTATATACTACAATTTGGGTATCAAGTATATTGGGGATATTTACAGGTAATTTAAGTCTTCCACTGAACTTTTGAACACTTATCTTAGATGTGGGTGATGCTGTGGTGGGGTACTGTATCAGATGATTCTGGCAGGTTTGGGTTAACTGGAGTTAACTCGATCACCGATCCAGTTATGTGTGAACGGGGTGTGACAACCCATGTGAATGGCTGAGGCATGTCCGTAAGGTTATGGGACCCACATACCTTTGATGTGATATGGCTACAGACAGCACCACCAGCTACTGATGGTTAGACAGGTGACTTGCCGATGATAGCAAAATTGTCCTTCCAATGGTTCCAACCCTTTGGCCCATAGGCTAGACTATATAAGGCTGGATTCAGCTATTGTTCACCATTTGTAATAGTCATTAGGTGGACAACATGGAAGAAAGGAGAAGAATAAGAAGTAGAGGAAGAGGAGGGGGCTGTTGGTTGGGTTGCATGCATGCTGCCCTGCTGCCATTACTACAGTTGCTGCTACTGCTACCCCTACTTCTTAAGCTACTACCTAGCCATTGCGCTGCCGCCCTGTACATGCATCCTTGCTTCTGCCTCTGTATGGGTGCCACTGATATGCTCTTAATGGCTGGGCTACTATGTGAGGTTTAGTGTTGCTATCCTTGCACCTAGGTAAGTGGTCCTATCCTCCTAATTTTATGTAAATTTTGCCGTGTAAATAGGGTAGCAAGTTAGGGTTAGGCTTTACATTTAATTGGTGGCTGGAATTGAGTCCCTGAACTATGAATTAGTTCCCTGTAACAGAATCCCTAATTTTAGAATGGGTTCAGGGACCTAATTTGATTCTAACCTATCCCTGGGAAACCTAAGTCATAGGGATTTTGATATACAAGTGAAATTGGAGTTGGGATGGGGCTGTGTATGCAAAGAATTCTGCCATAGGGTATGCGGAAATATTATTGCCCTATTATTTTGGAAAACTGGGAATGACCTATATGTTTTCTTCCCTGTAGCCAACTTCTGAGCTTAATTGAAGTTGGGATTTTACTCATACTACTATATTTATGTTAATCTAATCCCAATTGGGTGGAATTACTAAGGAAAGAGCTTAGCTGTCTTAGTTTATTCATTTCCAATTTTAATTCCCACAATTACATTCAGATTGAGTGAGCTGAGCTATGCCTCACATAATCAGGCCCTTGAATGAGGCAAAAGTGGACCTTAAAGGCACATCAGACCTTCCCCATGTTGTGTGACACAATGGCTATTGGCCTTGTGCATAGCCATAACCAACAGAGCTCAATAAGCAAGCCTAGCAGAATACAGAATTCTACAGACATGCACTATTGGGTGCCAGTGGCTAACCGATGTATATACTGCTGACCTTTCGATGGGGCTCCTGTATCCCAAATTAACCCATATTCTTGTTGTTAATACCCTGCCATTATATGGGTCCTTCATACACACTTTGCATGGTTTTAACCCTACATAGGAGGGATATCCTAAGGGAGGTTTGGTGAGAAAAAAACTAATAAAGGCATGGCTAGGGTGTGAAATAGATTTCCGTTTAATAATAAGTGAACCATGGACTGTTGTATCCAATGGGTTACCCCAATTACCTGTGGAAGTGTACTGGTAGCCATTGGTTATGAGATGGTCCTGCTTTGATGATCATATGGACAAGGCTATGTGGGCTGAGTCTGGGGCCTACATATGAGTTGTGAGTTCTATCAAACTAGTTTAGGTTAGTATGTGGGAAAGATGTTGACTTAGGTCAATATCCTTCTCAATGGTCAGGATTTGGATCTTGCTAAGGGAATTTAACAGGAGTTTGATTTAAGTCTGCCCTTGGATAGAATGAATAAATCTAGCATTTAATAACTAAATTAATTTAGGAACCTAAGATAATCGGTGAGGATACGCAATGATGGGAATTCAACAAAAAAGGCTTCAGGTTTGGGTATCAAGGAGAGTGGGTGATTGTGATTTATTTTATGGAGTGTTTTATATATATTTTTTGATTTTGAATGCAAATGTGTATTGGATTGTTCCATGTTATGGATGTATTTTATATATAGGTAGTATTGCACATGTAGATATTGGATATCATGACTGATATAATCGTGGTTTTGTGGATGTGGATTCTAGAGTAGTGTATGGTATGGTAGTAATTGTAGTATTGAAGGTATGAAGCACGGTGTGGCCGAGGGGAGGATTTGGGTACCATGGGCTCAAAGGTCAGTATTATGATCATTAGCATAGTTCAGAGAAGTGGATGTGGATCTATGGTAGTTATTGGCTGATATTGGTGCACATAGATTGCATCAGGTTAAGATCATATCCCAGTGCTATAATCCCTTGCCAATAGGGGTGAGGTATTGGCTAATCCCATCCGGTGGTAAGTCTTAGGGGACTACTACGCCCAGGTACGATGTACAATATCTAGGAGGGTACAATATAGTATGACATATTGTACGTATAGGTAACTGACATAGGATTTCGGGACCATGATTGTAGTGCACCTCTCTCTAAACTCGGTTTATTTTTTTGTTGGTTCGGTTTGGTCGTGCAGGGTCCAAACCAGAAAGAGTTGATGTGTGTGCCCTATGGTCTATGACAATAAGGGTGACTTTGAATGCAGGGTGGTCGGATAAATTCGATCCAGTGCCCGATGTGGTTCGCATGCTTAAGCCATGTCCTTGCACGATCATAAGACAATGTATGAGTAGGGAATGTATGTTGTCGTATTTGATGAAGAGAACTTGGTTCACGACAAGTGGCATGAGTGAAATACACGTTGAAAACTGATTCCCACTGAAATCTAGCAAGGTTGCCCATGTGTTTGGCCAATAGGTGTTTCGAGAAATGTGGGCCAACCGGTCACTAGTGGGTGCGACCCACCTATAGGGGAAATGTGGGCCCTAGCAAGCCTAACTTGGGTGATCACAAGTGTTTCGGGCTCCCATCGTAGTGAAGTCATATATGCCCGGTAATACTGGCTACTTCGCTCGGTATCGCGGTTTAATGCAATTCGGGCCATAGAGTGTCAAAACCAAATGTACCCTAGTAGATATTTATGACCCAAACTATAAATAGCATTTACTCCCCTCCCATTTATTATTTCAGCAAGGGTTAGTGGAGAGGAGGAAAGAAGATGGAGAAAAGAAGGGAGAGAAGGGAAGGAAGAGTGGGGAAAGTGTTTCCCCTTGTTACCGAAGCCGTACCTCACCATTTCAACATCGAAAAAGTGATTGGCACCTTGGGATCTACAATTTGTGATAGGTAAGTGCCATAATCCCTTGAATTTGGTGAAACTCTCTTGTGTGGTTAAATTAAAGAGTTAAGAGGGACTCTATGTGATTTCCTTGAAGGTTGTAAAGGAAGAGCAACTAAGATCTGAAAGCATTTTGTGATGTTTCGAGTTGGGAGAAGGATCTTAGGTTTTTGGGGTTTCTTGAGCTAAAGGTATGATTTTATTCCCAAAATCTTAATTTGAACTTAGATCTATGATGTGTTCATGTGAATGAAGTCTTAAATGTGTGGGAAATGTGATGGAAACAACCCCATTGGGTTCCCAAAAGGTGGGATGAAGAAGGGAAGTAGGACAGCAGAACCTGCTGGACACTGGTGGGTAGCACTGACGAGTAACCAGACCCACAAGTGTGACCTCCCAATTTTACCTGGGCTTCGGAGCCTACCGATGGGTAGAACCGACAGGTACCTAAACCAGTCAGTATAACCCATCGGCCTTAGCTGGGCTCTGGGGTCCTATCACCGGGTAGGACCGATGGGTATAGGTACCTATACCCATCAATAGCACCCATCGGTCTTGGTTGAGCCCCGGGGTTCTACCAGTGGGTAGGACCAGCGAGTACCCAGACCCACCAGTAGCACCCGCCGATGTGGTCTAAGTGTTATCTGCATGGGTAGCTTGCAAAGGTGGGTCCTCCTACCCACCTGTATGACCTACCTATAGTCCAATGAGCTCCTTTCGAGCTCGAACTCATCGACGACCTCCTTTGCATTATTAAACGCGTCATGACCATATCTTTCATCACTTTTATGGTCCCGAAATGGACTTATTCTATGCTTCCTTTCTGTGTTAGGTTTTTGTGACCCTCATCTTCGCACATCAGATCTCACTCGTACCATGTGTGCACATTCTTGTATGTGAATAGGTAAGTGGGGAGAGGACGTTGATTTTATTTTGGAGTGTTTATTGAATCTTATCATTTTATATACCATCTTACCATTTATGAATGCCATCTCCATGCATATGTCTTGTCTACTGCAGGATGCATCTATTAATCGTATTGTTGTATCTTTAAATTTCCAAATACTTGTTACTTGTTTTGAATTATGAGCATAGATCATTTCAAATATAGGATAATGACGATTTGTTGGGTATGTGATGAATTACTAGATTAGATGTCATAGTTGGCTTAGAAACGAATGCATTGATACACCATAGAATGGGACATGGAAGCACTACGTAGTCGAATTATCTCATATAGATGCATTGGGTTTAGGTTGACACATCCCTCATGCTACGACCCTTCCCAACAGGGGTTTAGGTGTTGGGTTATCACTGGGGGAAGCGTCGGTGGTGGACCGCCGTGGTGGTTATAACTACACCTGGATGATCATTAGGACAATTGGAAATCTTGATGATATATTCAGAGAGCCAAGCATATTGCATTTATTTTCTGTTGTGGTTCAGCCACGATTTACTTTGATGCTATGGTTCGGCCACGATTTATTTTTATGTTGTGGTTCGGCTATAATTAACTTTTTTGAGTACTCTCGACTGGCCCTCTCCGACAACCCTATGGGTGTATCGAGGGATGGAGAACGGGTCTCATACCTAGGGCATACACGCAGTATGGTTGTGAGTAGCACGTAACCTATAACTTAGCATTATTGCCTAGGTGGATAGGCTTAAAATGAACTTTATGCATGTAGGATCATTTGGAATGCAATTCCTTATTTGAGTCTTTTGTTCCATTTACTGAACTAGTGAGCTCAACCCTTGTGTACACACCTTTTTAGATGATTTTACAGGTTTCTTTGTAGCAGAGCAAGAGCCGAGGCCCATTGATGAGTTTTCAGTAGGAGATTGGTGGGTTCCAGAGGGTTTTGGGCACGGTGCTGGGGCACATGCAAGGGCTGTGTTACAGGGCAACAATAGCGATTCCGATCATCACCTTTTTAATTCTTTTGATGCATTCTCTTTTTTGTGCTCTAGATATTTAAATTGATATTTCTTGTGTAATTTCATGCTTGTGGGCCCACATGTATATATACTATATATAACAATTTGCGTATCAAGATAAGTGGAGAATTTATGTGTATATTTGATGAGTCTTCTGCTGAATTATTTAATTATATTTTCATGTCGTATGTTGCATGTTGTGTTGTGGTTTACTGCATCAGATGATCCTGGTGATTTTTGGGTCATCAGGTCACTGGTCCGGTCGTACGTGAATGGGGCTTGACAACGGTGGTATCAGAGCACGATGCGCTAAACACTCACAGCTTGCAAGTTCAAACCCTGTAGAATCTATAACAGGATTTGGGGTGGGGTAAATATAAAAGATTTCAATATAAAAGTTGTAATGATATAAAAGTTAAAATGTGCATCATGTTGCATGTACCGCAAAAAAGAGTACAAGGGTAAGGAAAGGAAGAAGAAGAACAGAAGAGAAAAAAAAGGAAGTTGTCCAAACAAGTTCACATACAATCACCTTGATTCATTGCACTATCAATCATCATCTAAATCTATGACATCTATCTCCCGGGACCTAGAGTTAATGTTGAGGCCACGATTATAGTAGTCGAAGTGTCGGTTTACTAACTTCACCTCCTCTTGAAGCTGTCTAAGGTTCACTGCCACCTCTGTAGAGAGTGATTCAGGGTTTGGATAGGTACCTAAGATCTATCTCCATACCTTTTTAGGTCTTCCAGAGTGTCCCCTCATGTGCGGCACCCTCCTCTTGATTCTTTATTATCTGCTCATGTCCTACCCGAAGTGCCTCTAATCGGTCCATCATACCTTGGAAATCAAAAGCTCCACCTGGAGGGGGTGGCGCTGTATAAGAGGGATCCTTAGCCTCTATTGCTTCCTCCTCATCCCCTTTGGGAACATATTCCTCATCTTCCTCTAGAGCCACTTCCTCCTCATTAGCTCCCATCACACCATGCAGATCCATCTTGTGGAAGTTCCCTTGGGAAAACTTATCCAAGGGGAACTTTCCCTCCTCACCCCTTTGATCCACAGGGAGATATTGAAATACTCTCGTGAGAGACCAGACATAGGGGAAGTTACCAAGGGAAGGATGTGCAATGTAGTACTCCGTGGTCTTCATCGTGACGAAGGTAAGACATATGCAGGAAGCATCCTCTAGGGCCATGTAGATACAGTAAGCCATGTATGCCCCCATGAAGTTCACCTTTTTCCTGTGATCGGCTCTAGGGAGCAAGTTGAACTGGACCAGGCAGCTGAAAACCCGCACAGCTGGAATATACACAGTCTCAGACTCGAGGCACATTGTGCTACCACTGATGGTCTGGTAGATGTGGCTCTGTAACTCTTGGTCCATGAAGGGACCCAAGGCCTTGCCGCTAGGAGGACAAAAGTACCAGTTACCCTCCATTGAAATGCCTAGAATCTCCACTAACAACACAATGGGAAGTCAAATGTCTTGTCCCTTTATTTGTCTAGTGAGGGAGTATACCCCACCGTCATAAGAGACCTTGAGGTTACAGTAAAACATCCAAACAAGATTGGGGTAGAAAGGTGAGTCGATAAAAAGCATGGACTGCCAGCCCAAAGCAGTAAACTTCTAACAATCGGACTCTCAAGAAGTCCTCAACTACCACAGAATTCTACATAAATGCGGGCTTTGAGGAGAGTGTGGACTATGACACGGATGCCTCTAGACTCTGGAAGACATGCTTGTCATAGTCTTTGGGGCCTACCGGTGCATTTATCCTCGAATGAGCCCTTGTTGCAGAAGAGCTCGAAGATGTACTCTTCCTCTTCTGATTTGGAGCATTTCTGCTTCATGATGGGGTAATAGCCTCCTTACCCTTGCAAGATGACATCCTGCAAAGTCCACATGAAAGACATAAGAACCCGACAAAGATTTCAAGAGGAATTAAATTAAGTAAGGGATAAAAGAAGAATGACAGCAAATTAGGACCATAAGAGGTGGAAAAGTAGTATGAATGACAGCAATCCAACATGGCACTCATACTAAGTGACATTGTAGGTGGTAATGTGTATTGAATGATGAATAAGGAGAGAAAACCACTAAAGTGCTAATTCCATTGTCATGATGTGCTCATATAGGAATGATAAGTTGACAGGGAAAAGAGTTGGCATGTACAATGTAGTGACCAAGTGAACACCAAGGTGTTGTGATTTTTGAATGTACATTTCACAATAAGAAGCCAAGAAGTGAGAGCATATTACTTAAAGCATAAATGCATGCAAATGCTCAAGCTAACATCAACCTAAGGCATTGGACAAATTTCAAGAGAAGAAAAAAATAAAAATGGGGAAATTTCATAGGGAAGAGCATAATCCATGAACATCCATTGCATTGAGAGGAGTTCGACAATAGTGTGCAAAAGAAGGTTCAAATGCATACAATTACACATATCATAGTCCTATTGAAGTCAAAGAATGAAACCCCCCCCCCCCCCCAATTTCCTCATGAACCCTAACCTAGGTATAGTGAAATTCCTTGCCAAGGAGTGCTGGGTGAGGCATACATGCAATGTGTCACTCTCACCACTATAGTGCAACCAAGGGTGAGTGAATAAATCTATTAGGTCATACATTGGGCAAGGAGAGAGAGAGAACATGAAAATCCTAAAACAGAAAAATTTGGAGAGAGAGGGGTTAAGCAACTCATAAAATTGATAAATGTGGTGATTTGAAGAAGAAAATCATGGACAAATGACCTATTCTCATGCTACATTCATTTTATTTAGGAAGGATCAAAAGAAAACAAATTTTAAAGGATATAGATCAAGAGCAAACGAAATTCCATAGTTCAAAAGAGAGAATGGAGGAGAACACTTACTTAAAGAATTGAGGTTGATGGTGAATGCTTTAATCCAAAATGGAGGTGCATAGAGTGCTTGGTGGGAGCTTCCCAACCTTTTCCTTGTTGCCTTGAACGAATTTGAGAAGAGTAGGAAAGGAAAGGAATGAAGAGTGAGAGAAATGAGGGCAAGAATACCCTCTTACCACGGCCGTGACCGGCGAGTCATGACCTGTGAGTCCTAAATCCAGCCCACCCGCTAGTGTGGAATTTTGGAGCCAGAATGCCCTGAAATTGAGTATTCTGCTTCCTATGCCTAGTAGACCTCAAATTTGCGTGAATTGTAAGTGGTTGCGCTAGAAACTTGGGTGCATTGTCATGTGTGATGATTTTTATATTAGCGGTTAATGTTGTGGATGCGTAATACAATGATGGAATGCAGTGTGATAATGTGACCTATGGCGTGATGTGCATTTGATTTCATGTGTACACGTGATAATTGTGGCACTTAATCAATGCTTAACTTTGATGTAATCTAAGTACATTGTATGGTCCCCATCCTATCGGATGACCACCAAATCTTTGAGGGCCTCGACCGGTGGGACAGTCACCACAGCCACAACCCCGGGTGGGCCCTAGGCAAGAGGAGGTATTGAGAACCCACCTGTGAATGAAATCCCGGGTCCTCCTCCCATTATCACTCCAAATGATATTGCGGTTCTTATCTAACAGTTGCAGCAAGTATTCCAACAACAACTACTCCAGCAACAGCAGACTTTCATGAATGTTGTGCATCAACAATTGAACCCTACACAACCGGGCCATCATCCCCGTGGGGTAACTTTTCCACAGGATCTGCCCATTGTGCCAGGTGCCGGAGCTCAACTGAGGGGTACACCTCCTAAAGCACCACCCGTAGATATATAGGGGGGTACACCTCCTGGGGTACCACCATAAGACCAACCAGGGGGTACACCTCCCGTGGTGACACCATGGTTTTCGCCGTTCGGCACTCCTCTGTATATGATGCCTCCACCATATCTGTTCTATCCGGCTTATCTACCCTATTACCCACCGGCAAATACTACGGCAAAGGTGATTAAATATTTTAAGAAGCACCTGCCACCTATCTTCACTAAGGTAGGCAATCCCTTGGAGCCGAATCGATGGATCTAGGAGATGGAGAAAATATTTAAAGTGGTGGAATGCACAGAGGCTCAGAAACTTATTTGTGCAAGCTTGCAATTGAAGAATGAAGCCAATTCATGGTGGAGAGCTTCCAAGCTCATCTTAACGACAACCCACCCAGAACCAACTTGGGAAGAATTCAAGGAATTGTTTTTATCAAACTACTACCCTAGTAGTTTTAGAGACCGAAAGGAAACAGAGTTCATGGCATTGACTCAGGGAAACAAGTCCGTCCTTGAGTACCAACAGTAATTTGAGTACTTATTTTATTTTGCTCCTCCACACATGAAAACAGTTGGGGAGAAAGTTAGGAAATTTGTGAAGGGATTGAAGGTGTCCATTGGTTCAGTATTGGGGGCCATGGATTTGATAGATTATGCCTAGATAGTATAGAAGGCCAAGCCCATGGAGGATAAATAGAAGGGAGAGTCTTCCACTACACCGAGGCTTTGGATGAGGTCTAACCCATATGCAGATTCAGGCAACCGGAATAAGAGTTTTCATGGGCCATATAATTATGGTCCATCGTTCAGTAGCAGTACAGGTCATCGGGTTATATTCCCCGACCAATTGGTGGATTGAGTACCCCATCTTTCTACCCGAATACTAGTATGGTGCCTACAACCCTGAGACCGCCTCATCCTATAATCGCACCAGGTCAGATACAGAGAGCCCCAGTACCAATGCAAGCATCTCAAAATCGTTGTTATGTCTGTCATGTGGTTGGACACTTTGCCAAGGATTGTCCATACAGACCGACTGCTTTACAAAATCAGCCCATGCTTATAAACCCGCATTGGCTCAAGAGGGCCAACCTCAAGGAAGGATGTATGCATTATCAGCCGAGGAGGTTGAAGCTAGCCCTGATGTGGTAGTAGGGATCCTATCTATCTCAGGTATACCAGCTTATGTATTATTTGACTCTGGAGCATTGCATTCATTTGTATCTAAAAGGTTTGCTAGGAAGATTGATATGTCACCCAAGGCTCTAGAGGGAAAGTTGATTGTTAGTACACCTATAGGAAAAGTAGCACAGTTAAATGAAGTGTATGGACCATGTTCAGTTGAAATTGGTAGGAAGAAGCTGGATGCCCAGCTTATCAAATTCAATATGCAGAATTTTGATGTCATACTGGGCATGGACTGGTTGTCAACTCATCGGGCTAATGTGATGTGCACCAATAAACAAATTAAGGTGGTGAGTGATGAAGGAGAAGAGCTAGTGTATTAAGAAAATAAGGTGAAGTGACCTAGAGAGGTTCTCATCTCGACCCTGCAAGCAGTGAAATTACTGGAAGGTGGATGTCAGGGCTACCTAGCTTTAGTACAAGGTGTGGAAGCAAAGGTCACACCATTAGAGGAATTGAAGGTAGTTAAGGAGTTTCCCTAATGTCTTTCTAGATGATCTAACCCGACTACCGCCTGACAGAGAATTGGAGTTTGCTACTGATTTGGTTCCTGGAGTAGCCCCAGTGTCTAAAGCTCCATACAGAATGGCACCTCCTGAGCTGAAGGAGTTGTAGACACAGTTGCAAGACTTGTTGAAAAAGGGGTTTACACACCCGTGTGTTTCTTCTTGGGGTGCTCCAGTTCTATTTGTCAAGAAGATGAATGGGAGTCTGCGTATGTGCATCGATTATCGGGAATTGAACAAATTAACCATCAAGAACTGGTATCCGTTGCCATGCATAGATGACCTCTTTGATCAACTGCAAGGTACTAAGGTATTCTCAAAGATTGATCTCAGATCTGGCTATTATCAGCTCAAAATAAAAAACAACGACATACCCAAGACAACCTTTAGGACTCGGTATGGTCATTATGAATTCCTAGTGCTTTCTTTTGGGTAAACCAAAACGCCGAAAACTTTTATGGATCTAATGCACTGAGTATTTCATGATATTCTAGATAAGTGAGTCATCATTTTCATTGATTACATTTTGATCTTGTCAAATACGGAAGAGGAGCATTCATTACATTTGAGGATGGTACTCCCAAGGTTGAGAGAACAGCAATTGTACGTAAAATTTAGCAAGTGCAAATTTTGGCTCACGTAGATTGGATTCCTGGGACACATAGTGTCACACCCCGTTCTCACAGAACCGGGCCAGCGACCGAGTTAACACCGGTTAACCCAAACCTTCCAGGATCATCAGATACTGTATTCCACCACAACATACACACAACTAATATAAACTCATCAGATCAGCGGAAGACTAATTTTTACCTGTGAATAATCCCATAATACTTGATACCCGGATAGTGATACCATAATTATATACATTTGGGCCCGAAGGCAAGATATTTACACAAAAATAATAAAATTCAATTATCAAGTACGTAAGGAAATCCACAAAAACAATCAGAGTACACAGCTCGGCTCGGTATCAAGGCTAGAGCTCAGCTCGGCATCAAGGGTTGAGCCCAGCTCGGCATCACGTAGTAGAGCTCAGCTCGGCCTCAGAAGTGGAGCTCAGCACGGCCTCAGAACTACTGTCCCGCAGCACAACTCTCGCACGAGCAGTCGGTGCCGTGCTCTAACTCCTCAGGGGTCCACCAGTCCTCTTCAGGAAACTCGACTATGGGACCCACCCCGTGCTCCTCAGATGTATGACCTGCAAAATCATCTAAAAAGGGGCGTATACGTGGGATGAGCTCACTAGCTCAGTAAGTGGTAAGTTGGACCAGACAGCAGTCCACACATCACAACACATCATATGCACTACATGTCATGCTATACATTTTAAATCACATCCACCTAAGCAACATTACTAAGTCCTTGGTTTTAGTGCTACTACAACCACAGTGCGTGTATACTCCGGGTACGAGCCGCGAACTCCCTCCCGCGATACGCCCATAGGGCTGTCGGAGAAGGCCCACCGTGAGTACTCGGAAAAGTAAAGACAATGCCGTCCACCGGCTCTCAACAGAAATGTAAATGACTGAAAATAAAGGTGCTGA
>NC_056564.1:25000987-25021462 GCF_013358625.1 Macadamia integrifolia
GAAATCCTAATACCGCATGCTCCTATATGACAATAGTACGATTGCATAGTGCCTCCGTGTCCCATTCCACGGGCCAATAATGCACTCGTTTTCAAGCCGACTACGGCATCTAGTCTATCAATGCATCATGCACCATGATGTCCACATTCAACATATAAACATCTCATTCAATTGGCATTTGGAAAGTAAACATAGCACATATGCACATCGATGTGTGGAATGACTAATCTACATAGCATATTCATGATGGCAGGACTAGACTAGATATAATTAAATGAATTCCAAACAATGCCTTGAAACAAGGCGAAACGTCCTCTCCCCACTTACCTGTAGCGTACAAGGATTCCCGTTCGGTACGGGTGAGATCCGGTGCGAATCGGGTAGGATTTGGTGAACCTAACATAATTGAGCGGGGTTAGTACTTCACCATTTTAAGATCAAAATTAATAAAATCCGATGACAAAATCGTGTTTAGAACGTCAAAAGAAGGTCACACGTCCGATTTGGGTCCAATCGGACGTAAGGATCACCCTCGGGGCCACACGGGTGGGTCAGACAGGTGGGCAGGCCCACCGGTCCTACCCACCGGTTGGGACCGGCGGGTAGGGGCCCACCGGTATGGCCCACCGGTTCCACCCACCGGTTGGGCCAGGGGCCCCTGCTAGGACCGGCGGGTAGGATGGCCCGCCGGTTGGGCCCGCCGGTTGTGCCCGAAGGCCCCCCTGCCTTCTCAGGTGGGTGCCCACAGGCGGGTAGGGGCCCACCGGTCTTGGCGGGAAACACCCTGTTTCTTCCCAACTTTCTCCATTCTTTGGGCATTCAAATGGGGCTTTTCCCAACCCATTCCTCACTCCTTCAAGGTCTTATAGGATGGTTCTAACCTAGATCTAGGTTAGATTCAAGGGATGGGAAACCATCTTACCTTCTTTGCTCAAGAACAACCTCAAACCCTCCAAATCACTTCAAACCCACAATGCTTCTTCCACCTTGTCAATATCTCTTCAAATCCTTCAAGATCAACACATAAATCATCTATTAAACCTTAGATTCATCATTTCAAAGGGTATTTACAAGGTCTCAAGAACCCATACTCGAATCAAGGGTTTAAAGCTTGGGTATGGTGAATGTTCAAAGAATCCAACTTTGCTTACCTCTAACTGTAGATCTAGAGTTGAAGATCACTCTCCCGGCGCCGGAATGGGAAGATCAAGCTTCGGCGCCGCTGAAATCCCTCTTTTCTTCCTCTTCCTTCTCTTCCCTTCTTCTTCCCTTTCTTTTCTCTCTCCTCTTTACTATCCTCACCAACATACGGGTGACATAAATGGAAAGAAAAGAAAAACATAAAGCTATATATATAATTCCTAAATAAGTGAATAGTGCACATGGATGGGTCACTCAGGTGGGTGGGTGCACCCACCTGTCCGCCCACCTGAGGGCCAAAACTTGGGATTTTGACAGAGTTCGGGCCTCGGCGCGAACCCCACCCCTGGTATACGATGTAGCATACGTATATACCTTAAAATACGGCTATAATACCTGCTTTATCCGTGAATGGCCTTATGGTAGGTGCATGTACATGGCTTGGGCACTCCCGTCTCTTCTGGCACTGGCTCGGACTTGTCAGGCCAGCCGGTGTTTAAGGTCACTCGTGCCATCATAGCCCATAAGGAACCCGCTCTAACTCCCTCTGGTTCGGTTCCTGCATGGTTAGACCGGTTCAACCGTGAAATCAGACCGAGTTTAAGAAGCAGGGTATTACACTAACCCCCGTTCTGAAAAATTTCATCCTCGAAATTGCGTACTTAGTTGATCAAAAAGATGAGGGTATTTGGCTTTCATTTCATCCTCTACCTCCCATGATGCTTCTTCAAGTGAATGATCAGCCCATCGCACCTTTACATAGGAAACGGAGCGGTTGCGAAGGGTCTTCACCTTTCGGTCCAAAATTTCAGATGGCTGTTCTGCATAGGTCATATCAGCTTCTAGGTACTCTGGTTCCACGGGTAGTACATGAGATAGATCATGCACGTATCTCTTCAACATGGATATATGGAATACGTTGTGAACATCCCCAAGTGAAGGTGGCAGAGCAAGCATATAGGCTACTGAGCCAACCCAGGATAAGATCTCAAATGGTCCAATGTATCTTGGGCTCAACTTCCCCTTTCTGTGAAACCTTTGCAACCCTTTAGTAGGAGAGATCTTGAGAAATACCTTTTCTCCTGGCTGAAATTCAATGTCTTTTCTGCGGGTGTCCGCATAGCTCTTTTGACGGGACTGAGCTGCTTTAATCCGTTCTCTAATAACGTCGACTTTGTCACAAGTCATCTGTATCATCTCAGGTCCTAACATTCGACATTCACCTACCTCATCCCAATACAAAGGAGTTCTGCACTTTCTGCCATATAACGCCTCATACGGAGCCATCCCAATTGTAGCTTGGTAACTGTTGTTATATGCAAACTCCATAAGAGGTATATATTCTTCCCAACTGCCACTCATCTCCATTGTACATGCCCTGAGCATGTCTTCTAATATCTGTATGGTTCGCTCCGACTGACCATCCGTCTGTGGGTGAAAAGTTGTACTCAAATTCAGCTATGACCCTAAGGCACGCTGTAAGCTCTTCCAAAACCTGGAAGTGAACCTTGGGTCCCTATCTGAAACAATGCTCACTGGCACTCCATGTAAGCGCACTATGTTGTCCATGTAAAGTTGTGCTAGTTTGGTCATGGAGAACTTGGTCTTGATAGGAATGAAATGAGCAGTCTTGGTAAGCCGATCCACGATCACCCATATCGCGTCCATTCCCTTAGGTGTACTTGGTAGTCCAGTGACGAAGTCCATTGTAATCCTTTCCCACTTCCATTCTGGTACTGGGAGTGGCTGAAGAGTACCATAAGGTCGATGCCTCTCAGCTTTTACTTTCTGGCAGGTAAGACAAGTCGCCACATACAAAGCTATGGTGACTTTCATGTTTGGCCACCAGTAACTTTGTTTGAGGTCTTTGTACATTTTGGTACTTCCTGGGTGAAGTGAGTACTCGGAGCTATGTGCTTCTCTCACTATCTTATCTTGTATATCCAAATCATCGGGTACACACAATCTGTCTCGAAACATCAATGCCCCATTACTGGCTAAAGTAAAATCTGGGTCGTTCATTGTTTGATCTTGAACCTTAATTCTGATCTGCTGCAATTGAGGATCCAAAGGTTGCTTCATTATCACCTCTTGCCTAATCGCCGGATGCACCTGTAGAGCCGTCAAGGATACCGTCAACCATTTAAGGTTTTCTGGTTGAGGTTCAAGCTCTAAGGTTGCCCCTTCATATAGGAGGGTTTCATCCATTAGCATCGCCTCTTGCACGAGTGGTGGACTGACTGCTAAGTATGAGAGCGACACAGTCTGTGTCTTCCGACTCAATGCATCTGCCACTACATTAGCCTTGCCGGGATGATACTGAATATCGCAGTCATAATCCTTCATAAGTTCAAGCCATCTCCTCTGTCTCATGTTCAGATCCTTCTGGGTGAAGAAGTATTTCAGGCTTTTGTGATCACTGTATATCTCACACTTCTCCCCATACAAATAATGTCGCCAGATCTTAAGGGCAAAAATGACTGCAGCTAGTTCCAAGTCATGAGTGGGGTAATTCTTCTCATACTCCTTTAGTTGTCGGGATGCATACGCTATTACCTTACCGCGTTGCATGAGAACACAACCCAAACCAACTTTGGAAGCATCGGTATAGACTGTCATTCCACCTGTGCCCTCAGGAATAGTCAGCACAGGGGCAGTCACCAACCTTTCTTTCAATTCCTGGAAGCTCTTCTCACATTCCTCTACCCAGTCGAATTTCACACCCTTTTTAGTCAACTTGGTCATTGGTGCTGAGATCCGAGCAAAATTCTCGATGAAGCGCCGGTAATATCCAGCCAAACCCAAGAAGCTTCTAATTTCAGTAACATTCTTGGGGCTTTCCCATTCCACTACTGCTTTCACCTTAGCAGGATCTACCTCGATTCCGGCTTTGGACACTACGTGCCCTAGGAATCCAACTTGTTCAAGCCAGAATTCGCACTTGCTGTACTTGGCAAACAACTGTTGCTCTCTCAACCTCTATAACACCATTTTCAAGTGTTGAGTGTGCTCCTCTTCGGTCTTGGAGTAGATCAAGATATCGTCAATAAAAACAATTACCCATTTGTCGAGCACATCCTGAAATACTCGATTCATTAGATCCATGAATGCTGCCGGCGCATTGGTTAACCCGAAGGACAACACTAGGAACTCATAATGGCCGTATCGAGTCCTAAATGCTGTTTTGGGTATATCACTGCTCTTTATCTTGAGCTGATAATAGCCGGACCGAAGGTCTATCTTTGAAAATACTCTGGCTCCCTGCAACTGATCAAATAAATCATCAATGCGTGGCAATGGATACCGGTTCTTAATGGTTAGCTTATTCAACTCCCGGTAATCTATGCACATACGCAAGCTGTCATCTTTCTTCTTGACAAACAACACTGGGGCACCCCAAGGTGAAACACTTGGGCGAATAAACCCCTTTTCCAATAGTTCCTGCAACTGCATCTGCAACTCCTTCAATTCAGCTGGTGCCATCCTGTATGGAGCCTTAGATACTGGAGCTGCTCCAGGAGTCAATTCAATGGCAAACTCCAACTCTCTATCAGGTGGTAAATGCATCAAATCATCTGGGAAAACGTCGGGAAACTCTTTAACCACCTTTACCTCTTCTAGAGGTGTAATCCTTGCATCAACATCAAGTACCGATGCCAAGTAACCATGACATCCACTTTCTAGCAACTTTACCGCTTGGAGAGCGGAGACAAGGACCTTCCTCACCCTTTTCATTGTATCTGCTCGGTATACCCACTCTTTCCCTTCGTCATCTGTTACCCTTAATCAGCCTTTCCGCACAGATCACATTAGCTCGATGAGCCGACAACCAATCCATACCCAATATAACATCAAAATTCTGCATATTGAACTTAATGAGTTGTGCATCAAGATTCTTCCCACTAATTTCCACTGGGCACGGCCCATACACTTCCTTCAACTGTGCAACTTTACCAGTAGGCATACTAACAATCATTCCATGGTCTAGGATCCTGGGTGACATCCCAAGTTTCTCTACAAATCTCTTAGATGCGAATGAATAAGTAGCTCCTGAATCGAATAAAACATAGGCTGGTATGCCCGATATGGGTAGGATACCTAGTATAACAATGTATATAATTTCATCAGGTCATCAATATTAATCATAATGAACTTCTTAATTTAAAATGTACCTGCTACAACTTCTGTACTAGCCTCAGCTTCCTCGGCTGATAGAGCATACATCCTTCCCTGCGGTTGATTCCCTCGAGGTAAGGGAGGTCGGTACGCAGAGGGCTGACTGGAGGGCAAGGCTGGTCTGGCCCGACAGTCTTTCGCATAATGCCCATATGAATGGCAGTTGAAGCAACGAATCTGAGATGTCAGAACTGGAGCGGGGCCCCTCTGCACTTGACCCGTTGCAGATGGAGGTCGAGGTGGCCTTGGAGCTGTAGGTGCCACACTAGCGTTCGGGCGAAAAGAGGTGGAACCCGAACCACCAACTGGCCTAGGAGGGTAGCCAGATGGCCTATAGGGCTGCCTATACATAGGCCCAGAACTGTATGATCCGCGGTATGCCTTGGAGGAATTTCCCATATCTGGGAATGGATTTGTTCTCTTCCACAGTCCAGGAGTGAGGGACTGTTCACCCTTTTGCTTATCTTCCATGGTCTTGGCCTTCTGCACAATCTGGCCATATTCGGTCAAATCCAGTACCTCAAGTACAGACCCAATAGATGCCTTTAGGCCTTTTAGGAACCTTGCTGCCTTCTCTTCAGCTGTCCTCATATGCCTTGGGGCAAAATGGAACAAACTCTCGAATTGTTGTTGGTACTCAAGGACAGTCTTACCTCCTTGAGTTAAGGCCATGAACTCAGTCTCCTTTCGGTCTCTGAAACTGCGCGGATAATGGTTGTCCAAGAACAACTCCTTGAACTGCTCCCAAGTGGGTTCTGGATGAGCAGCCAACAATATAGGCTTGGAGGCTTGCCACCAAGAATTTGCCTCTTTCTTGAGTTGCAAACCAGCACAAATGAGTTTCTGTGCATCCGTGCACTCAAGCACCTCAAATATCTTCTCTAATTCTTGGATCCATTGATCCGGTTCCAGAGGATCACTCCCCACCTTAGAGAATACAGGTGGTAAGTTCCTCTTGAATGACTCCACTACCCTTGACGTATTACTCGTCGCCGGGAAGTTAGGAGCATAGACAGGATAGTAGGAGTATGGAGGAGGCATCCCATACTGAGGAACACCGAATGGTGGGATTGGAGGTGTACCCCCCACTTGTGGTCCCGTTCCCGACCCTACAGGTGGGTCCTGCGGAGTGAGTACTCGGGGAGGTTGACCCGGTTGGGAAAAATCCAACTGTTGCTGGATAGCAGTCATAAATGCTTGCTGTTGCTGAAGCATTTGTTGCTGAAAAGCTTGTTGGGACTGCTGAATTATAGTAGCAACATCTCCCGGTGTAATGACCGGTGGAGGGTCCGGGAGTGTAGTCATAGGTGGGTCCCCATGTGCCCCACCCTGACCAAGGGTCTCTGGAGATAGTGGAGGTGAGGTATGCCCCACAGAGCGGGACCTCCTGGGATTTTGTGGTCGACCGACCGGACGAGGACCCCGCGAGGTACCTCGGGCATTACTACCGGATCTAGTACGTACCATCGTATTCCTGTACCTGGAACATATCACCCACCACACTGGTTAAACACCGTAGAATTGATTTTGGCACACAAGTTCATGCCATCACATAAGGTGTGGTAGTGTATGATAGCCTGTAAATAACCGCAGCTTAATTCCAAGATACAGGGCAAAGGCCCCAACAGATATGTCAATGGTCCCACTTGACCATAGCACATTAATCATAGGAATAATAATCAATAATGAGGATCAATGTAATCATGCTAGGAGGAGAGAAGGAAAGAAAAGAAAAAGAGAAAAAAAAATTTCAAAATTTCCAAATTTTCACAACCGGTGGGCTGCACCGGCGGGTAGGGGCCCGCCGGTCGAGCCCGCCGATCCTAGTGCCTCAAACCGGTGGGTGACACCGGTGGGTTGGGGCTCGCCGGTCATACCCGCCAGTCCTGCCCGTGTAAAAACACGAACAGGGCCCTACAGACCCTGTTCTGTTTGTCTCTTTCCCCATCTCCTTTCTCTTTCTTCCTTTCTTCCTTGGGCGATCTTGGAGGTCTCCTCGGTGCTTCTACTCGCGAGTCTACTCATCCACTCGGCGCTTTAGAGAAGAGTCAACTCACCCTCCTTCAAGTAAGTTCCTCCTTTTTCTTTTCTCAGAATTTCCATTTGGGGTAGAATGCATGCATAAGCTTTACTTTTTAGGTTTCCTTTTCATATTTTTCACCATAGAATAGTATTTCCATGTGTTTGTGATGCTTCTACTGTGGTCATTTGTAGTTTATAGGAATTTTATCTCTTCATTTGGAGAAAACCCCAATTCGTGCCCTAGGTTTCCAAATTTGGGGGTTTCTTACATTTTTGATCCTTTTCTCCAATTGATGATTCCTTTATGATGCATTTCACTTGTTTTGTGCTTGATATGCTTTAGATTTCATGAATCATCCATTGTGCTTGGAATCCCCATGTATTTCCATGAAAATCCCTCTTTTTGGCATTGGTTTCCTTGATTTTCATCCCATACTTGTATTCATGGAACTCCATAGTCTATTTGGGTATGTTCTTGCACTTTTATGATCTCGCTACTATGGCATTTCATCTTAGTCCTATGGTTTCCGGTTGTTCTCCATTATGTTCGAATTTGCGCATTGGAATTGAATCCCCTCGTTTTATTTATGCTCTTTCCTTTTGCTGTCATTTTACTGTTTTGGCATGTTTCTATGCGTTGTCAACTACCGTGCTTCATGTCATAAGTTTCCTATCGTTCCTAGATTGTCACCGTTCCCGTTTTGCATGAATTGGGTTTTGGATTTCCCCTTTTTA
Source organism: Macadamia integrifolia (assembly GCF_013358625.1). Classification (NCBI taxonomy): domain Eukaryota; kingdom Viridiplantae; phylum Streptophyta; class Magnoliopsida; order Proteales; family Proteaceae; genus Macadamia; species Macadamia integrifolia. The sequence continues at coordinate 25,009,061 of NC_056564.1, forward strand.
ATGCTGCTGTCATTTTCCTTTCTGTACTAACCCTTACTTTCTTTTCTTATTGCCAGGATGTCGTCACGCACCGGCAAAGGACCATCTTCCTCTGGCGTTAGACGCAAGACCACCGCTTCTAAGCGGAAGAGTGCGGAGACCAGCTCTTCAGCTCCTCGCACAGGGAGACCCGCACCTGCCCAGTCTGACCCTTCAGACTATGATGAGGAGCACTTCCTCAGTGCAGAGGCCGCAGCCAACTGGCCCAACTTCCTGAAGGGGTCAGTGATGATGGAGAAGACCGTGGTAGTCGAGGACTTCCACAAGGCTAGGCTTCAGGAGAGGTTCTCAGCATTGGGCTGGGACTCTATTCTTCATGTAGACCGACCATGCTACGAGCAGCTCGTCCGTCGGTTCTATTGTAACTTGGAGGTGTCGTATCCGTACGGGGAGTTCACCATTAGCAGCTTGGTGAAGGGGGTGGACATCCAGCTGACGGTGGGCACCTTGGCCAGCATCCTGGGTATATCGGCGGCTGGACACCGATACTACAGTCCTCCCAGGAGTAAGCCTCAGGGACCGTTCATGAGCCTGGAGACGACGGACTTCATCTACGAGACCATCTGCGGCAGCAGCAACCGCCCGGAGTCCGAGACATCCTTCTACCCTGAGGTTCGTCTATTCGCCCGGTTGGTCCAGTTCAACCTGCTCCCCAGAGGAGGTCATCGGAACCAGGTGGGTTTCATGGCGGCTTTCATTGCATTCTGCATTTTCACGGCCGCAGAGGGAGGCGGCGAGCACTTGTGCCTCCCCTACATTATTCTCAGGACGATGGAGCACCATACTTCCCACCCAGAGGATGGAGGATTCCCTTACGGCAGGATCCTCACTAGGATCTTCGAGTTCTTCGGGGTGGATCTGAGCGGTGAGGAGGGGAAGACTCCGGCTGATAGGTTCGACCGGAGAAACCTCCTGAAGATGGGTCTCCAGACCCTCATGGATTCACCTCCGAGATCAGGAGCTCAGAGAGGTAGGGGTAGGAGGGCTGCCCCTATGGAGGATGTCCTCATGGAGGAGGAGTCCAGTGAGGAGGATGAGGACTACGTTCCTCAGGACGAGGAGGAGGATCTGATGGGTGGCAGCATCCCTGAGGAGGCGCCTCAGGAGTCGAGAGGTTCTGGTCCTAGTTCTTCTAGAGCTACAGCCCCACCACCTGGGAGTGGTGCTTACGACTTTGAGGGCATGACGTCCTCCATGCGGGCCTTGCAGGATGGCCAGGTTCAGATACTGAGGCGGCTGGACGAGATTGCCTCCAGGCAGACCACCTTGGAGGATTCCTTCCTTAGGCTGGGTCAGGACTTGGACACCAGGGCCAACGCTATCTCAGCAGACTATGGCCGGCTTCGGAGGGAGGTACGGCTGGTGAACACGAGGTTCGATTATTACGATCACCGCTTCGACGTCAACTCCAGGCCTCCAGCGAACGTGGTGATCATCGACGACGATGACGACGACCAGTGAGGGCTTGGCTCGCCCACACCGCTGTTTATCCATTTTCTCTTTCTCGTAGACATTGTATATTTATTTATTCTCATTCCTTGTATTTGCGATGTAACTGGATTCATTGTGGAATAATATATCTTTGAATAGTGGATTTTGTGGTGATTTCATATGTGGAGTACCCGTGTGGTTTTGTGGTGATGTAATTTTTTTTCTATCTGTGCTCTTTGTTATATTATTATCTGTTGTTTATCAGGTATTTGTGTAAAATTTTTGGAAATCCCATTTTACGCCGTTATGCTGCCGAAATTTCGTCAAATAGTACTCTATAGGTTATATCACCAACCTAATTACCTTTTATCTATACTCACGCATGCCATGAATGCAATATATATAATGCAATCCCTTTTTATACTTTCTTTCTTTAGCTTTTAATCTTTAAAGCTTTTATATTAGCCCAACCCCATTTTCCTATTATAGAGTCTACGGGATTCTAATGGTATGCTGTGAGTGGAGCAGAGCATCACGCTCTGATACCACCGTTTGTCACACCCCGTTCACACTGAACCGGAGCGGTGACCGAGTTAACACCGGTTAACCCAAACCTGCCAGGATCATCAGATACTGTATTCCACCACAGCATACGCACGCTAACATAAGTTCATCAGATCAGCGGAAGACTAAGTTTTACCTGTGAATAAATCCCATATACTTGATACCTGGATAGTGATACAATAATTATATACATTTGGGCCCGAAGGCATGATATATACACAAAAAGAATAAAATTCAAATATCAAGTACATAAGGAAATCATCAAAAACCATCAGAGTACACAGCTCGGCTCGGTATCAAGGCTGGAGCTCAGCTCGGCATCAAGGGTTGAGCCCAGCTCGGCATCACGTAGTAGAGCTCAGCTCGGCCTCAGAAGTGGAGCTCAGCACGGCCTCAGAACTACTGTCCCGCAGCACAACTCTCGCACGAGCAGTCGGTGTCGTGCTCTAACTCCTCAGGGGTCCACCAGTCCTCTTCAGGAAACTCGACTGTGGGACCCACCCCATGCTCCTCAGATGTATGGCCTGCAAAATCATCTAAAAAGGGGTGTACACGTGGGATGAGCTCACTAGCTCAGTAAGTAGAAAGATGGACCACACAGCAGTCCCCACATCACAACACATCATATGCACTACATGCCATGCTATACATTTTAAATCACATCCACCTAAGCAACATTACTAAGTCCTTGGTTTTAGTGCTACTACAACCACAGTGCGCGTATACTCCGGGTACGAGCCGCGAACTCCCTCCCGCGATACGCCCATAGGGCTGTCGGAGAAGGCCCATCGTGAGTACTGGGAAAAGTAAAGACAATGCCGTCCACCGGCTCTCAACAGAAATGTAAATGACTGAAAATAAAGGTGCTGACTCCAGCAATTTAAAAGCAGTACGATTGGCCCTCTTGAATGTACCACCGGGGTTGCCGACTGTCCTACATGACTCATCGAGCGTAATGCCTAACCGCCATAGTGTCCGACAACCGCGACCCCTGCTTCCCCCAAATGGCAACCCAACACCTTAATCCCTGTTGGGAAGGGTCGTAACACGGGATGGTGAGAATCCTAATACCGCATGCTCCTATATGACAATAGTACGACTGCATAGTGCCTCCGTGTCCCATTCCACGGGCCACCAATGCATTCGTTTCCAAGCCGACTACGGCATCTAGTCTATCAATGCATTATGCAACATGATGTCCACATTCAACATATAGCATCTCATTCAAATTTCATTTGAAAAGTAAACACAACATATATGTACATCAATGAGTGGAATGACTAATCTATATAGCACATTCATGATGACATGACTAGATTAGATATGGTTATATGAATGCCAAACAAATGCCTTGAAATAAGGCCACACGTCCTCTCTCCACTTACCTGTAGCGTACAAGGATTCCCGCTCGGTACGGGTGAGATCCGGAGCGAAACGGGTAGGCTTTGGTGAACCTAACAAAATTGAGAGGGGTTAGTACTTCACCATTTTAGAATCAAAATTAATGAAATCCGACGTCAAAATCGTGTTTAGAACGTCGAAAGAAGGTCCCACATCCGATTTGGGCTCGATCGGACCTAAGAATCACATTCTGGCCACTCAGGTGGGTGTCTCAGGTGGGTTGTCTACCCACCGGTCCTACCCGCCGGTTTGGGACCATACCCGCCGGTAGGACCCGCCGGTCCTACCCGCCGGTTTGGCCAGAACCCCCCTGGTCCTCTCAGGTGGGTGTCTCAGGTGGGTTGTCTACCCACCGGTCCTACCCGCCGGTTTTGGCGGAAAAACCCCAGTTTCTTCTCAACTTCCTCCATTCCTTGGGGACCCAAATAGGGCTTCTCTCAACCCATTCTTCACACCTTTAGAGTCCTATAGGATGGTTCTAGCTTAGATTTAAGTTAGATTGAAGTGAGGGGAACCATCTTACCTTCTTTGCTCAAGAATGACTTCAAACCCTTCAAAAACACTTCCAACTCACAATGCTCCTTCTACCTTGTCAATATCTCTTCAAATCCTTCAAGATCAACACATAAAATCATCTATTAAACCTTAGATTCATCATTTCAAAGGGTGTTTACAAGATCTTGAGAAACCATACTCGAATCAAGGGTTTAAAGCGTGGGTATGGGGAATGTTCATAAAACCCAACTTTTCTTACCTCCAACTGTAGATCTCGAGTTGAAGATTACTCTCCCGGCACCGGAATGGCAAGATCGAGCTTCGGCGTCACTGAAATCCTCCCTTTCTTCCTCTTCCTTTCTTCTTTCCTTTCTTTTTCTCTCTCCTCTTTACTTTTCTCACCAAACGTACGGGGTAATAAATGGAAAGAAAAGAAGTCATAAAGCTTTATATACTATTCCTACTTAAGTGAATAGTGATGGATGGGTCACTCAGGTGGGTAGGTGTACCCACCTGTCATACCCACCCGAGAGTCAAAACTTGGGATCTTGACCGGGCTCGGACCTCGGCTCGGACCCTACCCCAAGCATACAATGTAGCATACGTATATAACCTTAAAATACGGATATAATACCTGTACTATCCGTACATAGCCTTATGGTAGGTGCACGTACACGGTTTGGGTACTCCCGTCTCTTCTGGCACCGGCTCGGACTTGTCGGGCCAGCCGGTGTTTAAGGTCACCCGTGCCATCATAGTCCATAAGGAACCCGCTCTAACCTCCTCTGGCTCGGTTCCTGCATGGTTAAACCGGTTCAACCGCGAAATCAGACCGGGTTTAAGAAGCGGGATATTACACCATGCCACATGTGTAATATATATATATATATATATGAAAATACATCCAAAACATGGAATTCAACCACAATACATAAGAGAATGCATAAATAAAAATATAAAAGAAACACTCTGTAAAAAAATCAAACACCCACTCACTTTGTTACCCAAATCACAATGTGCGATAGGATCCCCAAAATCGATCACTTGTCCTCGCCCGATTAATTTAGGCTCCTAATCAAATGTGTATTATCGTGTTAAATATTTATAAGTCCTAACACAATTATATAGAACCTAACAACAGTCCATGTCCCAACCTCATTTTAAAGCCTCAGAATTGCCCCTGGACTACCCCTACCCATAAGGTTATTTTGGGTAAAAGGTAGGGAATATAGCCCACAAGGGGTAGGGAACTAACCAGAAAACAGGGTCTGATCACCTTTAAAATTACCCAACCGTTTGGAGACAGGGAGGACGATCGGCTGGCCGGTTGTCTCCCACCAGTTCTCCCAAACTCTGCAGAATCCAATTCTGCTAGTACCCTACTACACTCTATTTCATTTAATTTGAGTTCCCATCTCCCTCCTGTAGTCTGAATTGATCAAGGGATGTTTGAAGGCTTAACTTGGGTTTCCTCTTGACCCATCTTTAAATCTCAATTGTCCAACCCTTAGGCTGTATATGAAATTTGACAGAAATCTAAGGTTTATCACAAACTTGGGAAATTTTCCCTAGAACTGAACCAATTACCCGAATTAAGTACTTAATTAGAGATGGAGTACATGTGTTTTAAATTACTGATTTGGTTTTCCATCTCTAATTAAGCTTGTATAGATTTCTAGAAAAGAATCTAATGAAATTCCCTTGAAATTTTCACTTCCAACATCAATTAAAATTCTGTCCTAAGGGTTTTGGTAGAAATTCTACCTACCTAACCCTATTCCAGCCTTAAATTTAGAGAATTACATTAAAGAAATGAGAACCCCTTTGGTCTAGGTTTTACAAGGATGGATTTACTTTAAATTATATCCTGAACCCTTCTTAAGAGTAGGGATTCTACCATAGGGTGCTGAATTTAATCCATAGGAATTGAATTGCAGCCCCTAATCACTGAAACCCCTAAACCCTAACATGCTACCCTACTGTACAGCTATTAAAGAGATAGTTCTTACCTTGATTTGCAGGTACAGAAGTAGGTAGAAAGTATAGCAGCATGCGTGTGGCAGCAGCTACATGCACAACCCTCTTCTTCTTCTCTTCTTGTTCTTCCTTCCATTTTTTTATTTTTTTTATTTTTTTTTTACCTTCTTCCCTTTTTCTTTCTCCTCTCTGTTTTCCTTCGTATAAAGAAACAAAGGAAAGCAATAACTGACCTTCCAGCCCCCCTTTTTTATAAGCTAAGGTCTGTTTGGCAAAAACCCATTTTAGAAAAACTCATTTCTCCCGACTTTAAACTCAAATAACTTTCTATAGAAAATGGGTTTCAACAAGAAACCAATTGCCTTTAATTCTTTCAACATGTCCTATTCCATGGTGAGAATGGCTGGATTAACCCTGCAAAGGCAGTGGGACCCATAGAGGAAAAAATCAATTATGGGCATTCTGTTACTCGAACTGGCAGGGTGGTTGGCCGGAGGCTCTCTAGCCAGTTAGGCCATTTTAGGTCCTCTGTTGTCTAGTCTTTAGGCTAAGGTACCCCAACTTATGTGGGACCCTTCCCCACTCATGTAGGCATTCTTAAAGCTATCCATACCCTGCAATAAGATAACCTTTTCCCTTTTAGTCAACTGATTATAAGTCCTTTCCACCATGTACCCTTCTCCAAAATCTTCTATTTCTAAGGCTGGGGTCTAAAATTAGGGTGTTACTTTCATAGTCCCAAATAATTGATGTGGGACCGTATCGTTATAAGTCCCAACATCTCAATGGCTATGCAACTGATTAAATTGCTTCGCACATCTACCTAGAAGGCAAATTCTATCCTACGAAAATAGTACTGTATCAGAATATTCTTATGACTCATTTTTTCATATGGGTAAATGATTTGGTCGTTCTAATCATTGGAAAGATGAAGAATTCCATTAGTAAACCTTAAGTTGAATTGGGTGATCCATCTCAATCATATGACCCTTAAATTTTTTTTCTCATTTTTAAAAAGATTTAACATAATAAAACAAATTTTAAATTAATTATTGATATTTTGACACATTTGCATTCTACCATAAAAGAAACATTTGTATAAATATTAAGCCATAACTAGATAATGATATAGACAACGTATCTACAAATGCTACTTCATACCAAAAAATATTATTTAATTTAGAGATGACTCCCCACTCTCTCTCCCAATTAAGAAGGAAAATTAAAACTATTTTTCAATAAAAAATAAAAAAAAAGAGAACGATAGAGAGGTCTTACTCTTGGTGGACATGGTTCCAAGCTTGCCATCCTTCAGGAATTATAACATGAGAGAATTCGGTTCCATACCAAATTTCTCTAGAATAAGCTCCATAAGCTCTACCAAGATAGGTATGTGCATGACCATTTCCAAATACTCTACCAGCTTTAAATACAAATCCACTGTTGTCATTTTCTCTGAGCTTCACCCCTGAGCTGTAATAAATCCTGGTATTTGGTCTCCAAAGCAAGGAAGAACCGATATTTGACATCCCTGCATAAAGGGAAAATAGAAAAGAAAGATCAATAATAGAAAAATTCAATTATTATAATTAGTTTATAACTAAGTAAATAAATAAATAAGGATAAAAAATAATAATAGTTTATTGTGTCACCCCCTGCTCTCCGTGATAGGAATACCTGCGGTGTGAGTAAGATGTTTACCCATCTTACACCTCTGCCAGGATCTCTGATAGTAGTACTTTAACATTCACAATCTCACAACACCAAACCACAAGAATAATTGCAGTAGAATCAGAGTATAACATAGCTGAATAGAAATTAAATGGGGTAACATCTAGAGATAGTATATATCATTAACCATGTTATTCCATTTACTTCTATCCATGACTTACATTTAATAAGCCCAAAAGAATACCAATAAACAATTTGGTATCAAAATTACAAAAAGGGCCACCTAGCATCTCAAGGTGCCACACATGCATAGGTGTCATATGCATAGTCCAGATAGTGCTCCTCAGCCTCAGGCATCCACCAGTTACTAACTCCATACCCGAGTCCAGAGGAAGTAGAGTCACAACCCAACAACACCACAATACTTGCATCTTCATCTAAAAATCAACATATTCGTGGGGTGAACTCCAACTAGCTCAGTGAGGGGTGGATTCAAGCACACACATGCATAGTAATTCATGATGGCATGAGTACAGAATTAAACACATAGTCCATGATGCAAATAATGCAATTCATTTTAATTATTAAACCAGCCTAACATACAATTAAGTCGAGTTCATGCTACTACGACACATTAGGTTGTATCTTTGGTCCCGAAACTCGCTTATCGGTCACCTAGCGATACAAACCCTAGTCATTATTAGGATCCTGCCAGTCCCAAAATGTGACCATCAGTCACCTAGAAAATCCTTGATAACCCCCCTGGTAGTCACGGCACCGGAATCACCATTAGACATGCCAGACTATTTTCTGCCTTCGGCAACAATCACATTATACTACGGGAGTGGCATTCCGAAAAGGTTTATCAAACATACCATAGTTGGGTTATCCAACACCTTACCCCTATTGGCAAGGGGACGTAGCATAGGGAATGTCACCTAACCACAATATACTATATGTCTTGCATAATGATATAGTTAGTATGGAATACGATACCGGAATCAACCATTGGCCACATCGCATCCATTTCCAAGCTTATCTAGCGTACAAGTAGTTGAGTATGGGCTACGTGATACCGGAATTAGCATCGGCCACAAGGTGCAATCCACAAAAATATCTAAATTAATGTAAATATACAATGCATGAATGCATCATCTACACGGTGATCACGGTACCAGAACCACCTCGGCCACAACGGATCCCGTCTCACAACACACATCACATATCCAATTTCTAATTCCATAAATATAACACAATTCAATGTATAACATAATGTAAGAGATTCAGTATTCATTTAACAATTAAAGAAGCATTCATAAATTCCTAAAAGATGTGAACAAATTCTAAATAATAAACACTCTAAAAATAAAAGTCAACCATCCCTCACCTAAGTTGTACTTGGATAGAAGAAGTTCCAAGTGTGTCAACCGAATATCAACTCACTTTCAGTATGTACATGCTTGTCTCTATCCAATGTACAAGGGTAATCGGATGTTAATACATGTCGGAAATACCGAAGGTGGACCCACAAGGGCTGCCCCAAAGAGTTCAAGTTCTGTCAATTTTGACAAAACAAAGAGGGACATTAAAAATATGCAACCGAAAACAGACATCTTCCACCAAAAATATCAGTTTTGTTTGCAGTGGCCTTGGCAAAGGTCTCCTAAGGGTTGGCACTTCATAAAAAATATGCTACCGGATCTAGCCCAGGTGTTTTTAGTGGAATTCCAGATTTGAGCCCACACAAATGGGGGTTCTCCAGCTCGGTTCCGATTATTGGGATTTGTTCCATGGAGTTTGGAGGCGGTCTTCCTACCTCTATTTTAAGCTAAAGAAGTTTTGATTCCACTAAGCCGTTTGGGAGTTACGGCAACCGAATGATTGAATTCCTAACTTCATATTTGGCTATAAGTGTTGTCAGAGCTCACCCCGGCTTGGTTGGAGCTTGACAATCACACGGGAGAGTGAGATGCGCACTCACCTGACCTCCGAGAGGTGCCGGGGCCGAGGCTTACCCCTCCAACCGGGAGCTAGGGTGAACCTTTTCCTCCTTCTTCTTTTTCTTCTTCTCCTTCCCTCTTTTCCTTTCTCTCCTCTCTTCTCTCCTTCCCACATTTTGGACAGGTGAAAAGTGAGAATGAACTCACTTCTCCTATTCATAGTAAGTGAAATACTTAGGGTCTGTTTGGTTGGCACTTATCCTGTTCAAGTAATTTAATCCATCATTTGGAACGCGCAGGTCTACCTCCTTAGACTCATAGGGTGCACAAGTCAAGGGGAAAGGTGTGGGTAGTCATTTGGGGCTGGCCATAAAGCGGGTGGTAGTGAAACCCAACCAGTAGCACATTAGCCTATTAGATACAAGGTCACCGGATTTAGCCCAGGTGTTTCTGGTGGCCTTGTTTTCGGTGGTCTAGGAAGTGCTATGCCTTGACTGCATGCTGTCCCCACTTGGTCATTCTTTAGGGGGTTGCCCTAGGTTATGGCCATGGTCTTTCGGAAATTTTGGTACATGCCAGGACTGGAATTTAGAAGTGGGAATTCACATACTGTTTGGGATCCCCATCCAGTTGGACTGGCATGAAATGCACAAGCAATTAGGATCATCCCTTCTCTTTTAGCAATGATCTTTTGTAAGCTAAAATCCATTGGTGCTCTGTATCTCCAGTCCAAGATCCATCATAAAAGTTCAAATTTGACTTGGTTAGGGCACATGTGTAACATTTCCCGTACCTTATAAGAATTTCTTCTTCAAAATTGAACGTACCTGGTAAGTTAAACAACCCGAGGTACTGCTTCTTCATTTCATCTTCTCATTCCCAAGAGGCTTCTTGTTTCGGGTGGTTCATCCACTTCACCTTGACGAATTAAACAATACGATTATGGAGGATGTGGTCCTACTGGTCAATAATCTTCTCTGAAAATTCTATGTAGGCATAATCCTCATCCAACTCATAGGGTACATATGTCAGAACATGAGACAGGTCACGTATGTATTTCCTCAACATTGATATGGTCCCATATATCTAGGACTCAACCCTTCTTGCCAAACCGCATCACTCCTTTCATAGGGGAGATCCATAGGAAGATCTTGTCTCCTATATCAAATTCCAAATGTTTCCTCCTGACATCCGCATAACTCTTTTGTCTGGACTGAGCTGCCTTAATTCTCTCTCTAATTACACCCACTTTCTCACTAGTGGCCTGTATCAAGTCTGGACCTAGGATATGCCACTCACTAACTTCGTCCCAATAGAGAGGAGTCTAGTTTTTTTTGCCATATTGTGGTTCAAATTGAGACATATCAATGGTGGCCTGATAGCTATTGTCGTAGGAGAACTTAATATGAGAGATATGCTCATCCCAATTGCAACTCATATCTAGAGCACATGCTCGAAGTAGGTCCTCCAAGGTTTGGATAGTCTTCTTTGACTGCCCATCAGTCTGTGGGTGAAATGTCGTGCTAAAATTCAGTTGTGTACCTATAGCCTTTTGCACACATGTCTAGAATTTAGAAGTAAATCGGGGATCTCGATCAAAGATGATGCTAACTGGTACACCATGAAGCCGAGTGGTGTTGTCAATATTCAACTTGGCCAACTTCTCTATGGAGAAAGTGACTTTAATTAGGATGAAGAAGTGGGCTGCTTTGGTCATGCAGTCAACAACTACCCAAATGACATCCATACCCTTACTGGTGGGGGTAATCCTATGACAAAATCCATGGTAATGTTCTCCTATTTCCACTCTGGAATAGGTAGTGACTATAGTAAAGCATGGGGTCTCTATCTCTCAGCCTTGACCAGCTAGCAAGTGAGGCACTTAGACACATGTGTGGCTATGTTACTCTTCATTCTCTTCCACCAGTAGGAACCTTTTAGGTCCTTGTACATTTTGGTCCTTTCGAGGTGAATGGAGTACGAAGAGCTGTGTGCCTCTCTCAAGATAGGATCTCTTAAGTCACCATCATTGGGCACACACAAACTTCCCTTGAATTTAAGAATTCCCCATTTAGTCAAGGAGAAATCCGAGTCCTTTTGTTTCCCTTCCTTGCAGTCTGCTATCAATTTCTGTAACTCTACATCAGTAACCCAAGCTATAGTAATTCTCCCCACTAGGCTAGTGTTTGAGATTTTAAATGTAACCGCAAGCATACGGATCAGTGTAGCTACGGGTCGAACTCAGGGAGAGCAGTCACTTTATTTTTTTTTGTCTTTTAATAATGTGAAAGTGAACCTATTAATGGTTGTGATCTAATTCTAACTACCATCCTAAACATATGTATCTAAAATAACGTCCTAACCATTCATCATTTAAGAATTTAAAGACGCAAGCCATGCAATTAAAAATAAATAAATAAATAAGTGAAAATAAACAACCCACGCAATTAAAAAAAAATAAAGGAACAAAATGCTGAAATAAAAATAAAGTAAAAGAAAGGGGAGAAAGCTAGAGAGAGACTCACAAGTAGGTTTCTCTACTTAGCCCAAGGGATGCATCATAATATGAGCTTTCATACTTGACCAGAGAGTCACTCTTACAAGGATTACTCTACTTGGCTTTAAGGAAAATGGAGACAATTAAAATAAAAGCAATAAATTGATGGTTCTATGGCTAGGAGGGGCAAAGCCAACACATACACTAGCCATGAACCTTGGGGGAAAGGGATAGCAATAATGTAACGACTGAAATTAAAATCCTAAATTAAGAAAGAACGGGTAGTCAGAAGAGGGAATGAGAGGTGGGAGAGAAGACTACTGAGGGAGTCTACTTACATGAACTTCAACCCTTGAACTGAAAACTTGATCGATTTGAGATACTACC
>NC_056564.1:25024158-25178641 GCF_013358625.1 Macadamia integrifolia
ACTTCTTAGCTTAGTCTTTCAATGCAAAAGTGATAAACCTAAGCTTAACAGCATCATCAGAAAGCTATTGGATCTTAATTAGAACACATACCTCTTCAAATTCCCTTAGAAATAAGTATGCATCCTCAGAGGTCAACCCATGGAAGTGGGGCAACATAGTGATGTATTGAGATTTGAGTTCAAAATTATTGCCCCGGGCTTGTGGTAGAACTATGCAGGAAGGTTGGGCTGTTCTAGTTCAAAATTATTGCCCCGGGCTTGTGGTAGAACTATGCAGGAAGGTTGGGCTGTTCTAGTAGGGTAGAACCTATCTTTCAGATATTTAGGTGAAGGGTTTTGCTGTTGGTCTTCCATATTGAAGGGTTTTAAAGAGAGCAAACGTATAGGGTCACTACTTGTTGGATCTCTTCTTTCTAACCGATTCTTAGTATTATGTACCCACCTAATACTCATGCAACAGAAAACTACCCACAACTAGAGTATGACAAGCACAAAAGAACGGATAGCAAGATTTTTTTTTTATGATTTTTTAATAAATTTTTTTAATGAATTTTTTTATTTTTTTGTTTTTTTTGGTTTTGTTTTTTGAGAGCTTACCGGCAGGGATCCGGGGTTGCTTAGGTCAATTCCTGAGGTACTGCTACAGGGCGAAACCTGTCTTTATCATACTGTAAGGCATGGCGACCTCCACCGATAAAACTATTATTACAAGTTGTTCTTCTCAGGAATTCAATAAAAGAAAAGGAAAAACAAAACAAAGCAAAAAAAGCACCCCGATTTACCAAAAGAAAGTGAAAAATAACATGAAACTGTCTCCCTGGCAACGGCGCCAAAAACTTGTTTGAGATTTTAAATATAACCGCAAGTGTACGGATCAGTGTAGCTACGGGTCGAACTCAGGGAGAGTAGCCACTTTATTTTTTTTTCTTTTAATAATGCAACAGTGAACCTATTAATGGTTGTGATCTAATTCTAACTACCGTCCTAAACATATGTATCTAAAATAATGTCCTAACCATTCGTCATCTAAAAATTTAAAGACACAAGCCATGCAATTAAAATTAAATAATAAATAAATAAGTGAAAATAAATAACCCACGCAATTAAAAAAAAAATAAAGGAAAAAAATGCTGAAATAAAAATAAATTAAAAGAAAGGGGAGAAAGCTAGAGAGAGACTCACAAGTAGGTTTCTCTACTTAGCCCAAGAGATGCATCATAATATGAGCTTCCCTACTTGACCAGAGAGTCACTCTTACAAGGGTTACTCTACTTGGCTTTAGGAAAATGGAGACAATTAAAATAAAAGCAATAAATTGATGGTTCTATGGCTAGGAGGGGCAAAGCCAACACATACACTAGCCATGAACCTTGGGGGAAAGGGATAGCAATAATGTAACGACTGAAATTAAAATCCTAAATTAAGAAACAACAGGTAGTCAGAAGAGGGAATGAGAGGGGGGAGAGAAGACTACTGAGGGAGTCTACTTACATGAACTTCAACCCTTGAACTGAAAACTTGATCGATTTGAGATACTACTAGTACTAAAAACCAGATCTGGAATAAACCAAATCTGAAATTTCTAGTACTAGAGAAAACAAATCTTAAAAAAGAACTGACCTTGAAAAAAAAAAAAAAAGATGCTTCACAGCTCGTGATCTTGTCACCTAGATCTAAGCCTAAAACTATAACTTTAAAAATTACAACTCAATTGCATAGATCATAAACATAAAAGGCTGAATAAGAATAAAAGAGTGCTTCCATTAATTGACATAAAAAACTATTACAAAAGTGATTAAAGCAAAAATAAGAGAAGAACTAAAACTAAAGAGAGTGAGAGAGGGAGAGAAAGAAGAAAACTAAGCATAAACTAGAAAGTAAACTAAGGAGAATAATAATTAGGAGGGGGGAGGAAGGGGCTTTTATAGGGTTTTTTTCTTACCTCCTTCCTTCTACAAACCTTCTTTAAGAAAAGAAATAAAATAAAATAAAATAAAATCTTAGTAAAAATCCTCATTCTCTGAGATATTGTGTGAGGAAATAGAGAATCCGTTTCCAAAATTAACAAATTCTATTCCTTCCTTGCAATATTAACCAATATCTTGCAATCTTGATTAAATCAGAAAGGAATCTATGCATAGCATCTTCAAGATCTTGTGAGGTGGCAAGGAGAGAGAATAATCTTCAAGATTTTGTAGGAGAGAGGATGTGGTACCAATGAGTGGGTCCCACCTTTGGATTGGTTCTTGATTCACTTTAAGCACTTTCTTGTAAACTTGGAAATTGAAAAAAAACAAGAAAAATAAAAGTAGTACTATCCAAAGTGGGGAAAAATGTACATTTATATCCCTAAGATTTCACACATTATTGTGCTCATCAGCTAGGCTGCACCACCAATGCCGATAATGACAAGGTGATACCTTCCACTAGTAGCTCTAAATCTAGTTTTCTGGCCTCTTCAATGAGATGCTCGTTGGTGGTCAGTGATGCAAGAGACAATGCTTGAGATTTCTTACTAAGTGCATCGGCTACTATATTAGCTTTCCCTGGATGATAGTGGATAGTAGAGTCATAATCCTTCATTAATTCTAACCAACGTCTCTACCTCATGTTGAGTTCCTTATGGGTGAAGAAGTACTTGAGGCTCTTGTGATCACTGTATATCTCACTCTTCTCACCAAATAAGTAGTATCGCCAAATCTTCATGGCAAATATCACAGCTGCTAGCTCTAAATCATGGGTAGGGTAGTTCTTTTTATACTCCTTCAGTTGGTGGGATGTAATGACTTTCCCATGTTACATCAATACAAAACCTAATCCCAGTTTGGAAGCATCATTGTCCACAACCATACCACTTGTACCGGTCAAAATAGTCAAGACTGGGGCTGATACCAACTTTTGCCTCATCTCTCTGAAGCTTTTGTCATAAGCATCAGAACACTCAAATTTCACACCCTTTCGTGTGAGTTGGGTCATTTGTGTAGAAATGCAAGAAAATTCTTAATAAACCTCCTATAGTATCCAACCAATCCCAGAAAACTACGAATATCCGCCACATTCTTGGGAGTGTCCCATTTTAGAATTGCCTTCACCTTTCTTGGGTCAACTTCTATACCCTTATCTGAGACAATGTGGCCTAGGAATGCCACTTGTGACAACAAAATTCATACTTGCTAAACTTGGCGTAGAGTTGCTTCTCTCTCAGACGTTGTAGTACTAGTCTTAGGTGAACAACATGTTCCTCTGCACTCTTGGAATATACCAAGATGTTATCAATGAATACAATCACGAACTTGTCCAAAACATTATGGAATACCCGGTTCATCAAATCCATGAACGCAGCTGGTGCGTTGGTCAACCCAAATGACATCACCAAGAACTTTTAATGTCTATACAGAGATCTAAAGGCTATCTTGCTGACATCACTATCCTTGATCTTGAGTTCGTGGTAGCCCGATCTACAGTCAATCTTGGAAAATATTTTAGCACCCTGTAGGTAATCAAACAGATCATCAATCCTTGGCAAAGGATACCGATTCTTGATAGTTATCCTATTATGCTCTCAATAATCAATGCACAATCTCATACTTTCGTCTTTGTTCTTGACAAATAGCACTAGTGGTCCCCACAGGGATAGACTAGGTCTAATGAATCACTTATTCAAAAGATCATAAAGCTGTTTTTGTAATTCCTTCAGTTCTATGGGGGCCATACGGTAAGGACCTCTTGACACAAGTGTCGACCATGGGAGTAAGTCTATCAGTCTCTTGGTCTGGAGGCAATCTTGTTAAATCATCTGGAAACACATCGAGAAATTCCCTTACCACATTCAATTCGGTCAATGACCTGACCTCTACCTCGATATCTGTCATAGATGCTAAGTAGTAATGACGCCCTTGATCCAGTAGCTTCTTCATTTGGAGGGCTGACATTATAATCTTCTTGGGTTTATCCCCCATAAAGGTAAGTTCTCCCTCATCCCGGGGTCTGAAGATTATCATCTTCTTTGCACATAGCACACTGGCTCTGTATGTGGATAACTAGTCCATTCCCAAGATCACATCAAAATCGGTCATGTCCAACTCAATCAAATGTGCAGTCAAGTCATGTCCACTAATGATCACCAGACACGGCTCATAGACATAATTCAAACCCACCACACTCCCTATGGATTTACTGACTACCAAACACTGAGTTAAACTCTTAGGTGGAATTCCCTTTTTTCTTACAAATGTCGATGACACAGATGAATGAGAAGGCCCTAAATCAAACAACACATATGTAGATAATAATGAAATCAATAGGGTACTAATCAACACAGCTAGTGTAACTTCCGCATCCTTTGCTATCATGGCAAACACCCTTCCCTGAGGTCTATTCCTTGGCTAGGCCTATACTAGTCTGCTGGGGTCTGGTAAGCAAGACTATAAGGTTTATCACCCAGTCAATGGTGGGGGCATGTCCTGGCTAAGTGACCAAGTTGGTCATAATGGAAGCATTGGGGGTTCAAACCCATAGACTGAGATCCACCACTAGAACGGGAGGATTGGGAGGCCTGACTTGCTTTGGGATTTCTAAACTGAACTGGAGCCGGGTTGAGATATGGGCCTCTAGAAAGCTTACTGGCTCCCCTAGAATTAGTTGATCCCATAGGTCTCTTTCCCATCCCCTGCTGTGCCATGAAGTTGTCGCTGTGTTGGTCCTCAATGGACTTAGCTACTTGGACCACCTTAGCATAAGTTTGCAACCTTAGCCCAACCATTGTTGAACTAATGCTTAGCCCCAATACTTTCTCAAACTTATTAGCCTTGGCCCTATCACTTCGGATATGTTTAGGAGCGAAGTGAAATAGCTCCTGAAGTGTTGTTGATATTCGAGTACCGAATGGGACCCTTGCACTAAGTGCAAGAACTCCCTTTCCCTTCTGTCCCTGATGCTCTTGGGGAAGTAATTTCTGAAGAACGTCTCATTAAAATATTCCCAAGTGGGGTTTGGGTTGGCTGCCCTCGGAATGAGCTCAGTGGACCTCCACCAAGCGTCCGTTTCATTCTAAAGTTGATAGCCCGCACATAGCATCTTTTGTTCGCCAGTGCAAACCATCAACCTAAAGACTTTCTCCATACCTCCGATCCATCTTGATGGAAACAATTGATCTTGGCCCGCATTTGAGAAGTACGGGGGCTGAATCATACATGTACAAATAGCATGTTACCCTAAACATGAATAGGAAGGGCCCACATGGCAACACACACAAGCACATGCATCAATGGAATGAATAATCAAATAAAACAAAATTTAATTCCACACTGATATGTTCCACCTAAAATGGTGAGGAAATTCACTGGAAACAGCCACCAAAAATATCAATCCTGTTTCTAGTGGACTAAACAGAGGCTAAATTCCCTAAAAATGTTCACTAGAAATAGCCACTGAATTCAGCCCAATATTTCTGGTGGACCAAAACACGCTATAAATAGGTGCGGAGGTCATTTTCTCCTTACCAAACCCTATTGTCTCTTATGGAGAAGAAGGAGAAACGGCCAAGGAAGCTTGTCCCAATCATTCTCCTCCTTTTGCACATGTTTTCTCGCTCGATTACCGCCACCTACGCATCCACGATGAGTTCTTCTCCCTTTCTTACCAAGTTTTCAAGATTTTTTATTGTTCTCTCATTCTCCAACCTAGGTTTTGATTTCCAAAACCCTAGGTACTTGTTTCTTGCGACCATTTCTGGATGTTGAGCCATTCCCTGCTGTGTTGCCTCGTAGCAACAACGTGCTTTCCCAACGGAGGAACAATATGACCATTATTGGTTCTAGTCCTTGGTTGAGCAAAACCGATGGCATGCCTTTGAAGATAAGAACGTCGATCCTAGAAAGTATATCCATGTGAGGGACTTTCACTAGTTCCATATCCATCAACGGTTTGATGCCCTAGGTTGGTATCGCATCCTGAAGTTGGATAGGTTGTATTATCCTCGGCTCATGAGGTACTTTTACTACAACCTTGGATCTGAGAACCGTGATACCGAGGACATGAGGATCACCTCAAGGGTGAAGGGGGTAGATAACTCCTTCAATACGGTGGATCTTGCAAAGATTTTGAGAATCTCCAATGAGGGGGAGTTGGCCTATTTCCCTCCCAGGACTTTATCTTTTGAGTTCCAAAATTCTGAGGTCTAGGCAGAGATGGACTGTATACTGACCAAGAAATCCTTTGGGTGGCATCGTACCATCAACTACCGTGCTACCCCTAAGGTGGTGTGTAGGATCATCAAATTGAACATTCTCCCTACTGGGTGTATTATGATGAGGTGTCCATACTGCAGCATATGTCACCTACTGTGCCTACATAGGGTGCAAGTCTGTCTTCCCTACTTGCAGATGTGGACCATGGTGTTGAAAGCTGAAGACCGCAGGGCCGGCAACCTTTGCTATGGAAAGTTGTTGACCACAGTCTTCAACTACTTTGGAGTGAACCTGGAGGAAGAAAGAGGTGTGGTGGTTGATGTCCTTGACTTCAACCAAGAGTCTCTAAGGAAGATGACTACTGACATGGATGAGGTCACTGAGGAGGAGGAGAAGGAAGAAGGACAATAACCCATGGATGTGGAGGGCAATCAGAGGGTGGTCAAGGAGGTGGGCCAGTTGGTCAGGATGATGTTGACTCACCTGCTCCATATGATATACCTACTCTAGGAATATTTCCACCACCACCCCCACGGACTATGGGGACTTCCGTGGCTTCTTCCTCCAAAGGCTTAAGGGGTTATGGACTGAATGACATGATTGCCCATTTGGATGCCAGTAATAAAATCTTGAGGAGAATGGACAACCACTAGAGAACATGGATCGAAGCTACTGCCTCCTTGATGGTCGGGTTACAACCATGGAAAGATAGATGAAAGAGACGATCCTATACGTTGAGGTTCCCATGCTAGGATCTAGAGCACAGAACCAGAACCAAGACTAAGATCAAGATCAAGACCAAGAGCAGGCCAGACAGCTAATTAGGAGTAGTGGCATCAATATGCCTTAGTAGTATTAGGATTTCCCTTTATATGCTTTTCGGCACAGCCTGCTTTACATTTCAGTTGAGGTGTTTTACATTCAGTTATGCGATTTTAATTTCTTTCTTTTGCTTATGTCAGTGATGGGTTCTTAGAATTTAGGCTAGGTTAGGATTTACTACTTTTAGTAATTTTTTTTGGAAAAATTTGTGTAAAGCTTATGTATTCAAGTTCTTTGTGCAATGAAACGAATTTTACACCTATACTTGTCTCCAAACTTGTGCATTTCTATTATTAATTGTCTTGAGATTTTTATTTTAATCTGAACTCCCAAAAGATCAAGGTTTGGCTAGATTGTGAGTTAAGGCAGAGCATCTACTCTGATACCAAGCTGGCACACCTCGTTTCTCGTAATAGAAATACCAACGGTGTGAGTAAGATGCTTACCCATCTTACACCTCTACCAGGATCTCTGATAAAAGTACCTTAAATTCACAATCTCACAATACCAAACCACAAGAATAATTATAGTATAACATAGTGGAATATAAATTAAATTAGGTATCATCGAGTGATAGTATATATCATTAACCATGTTATGCCATTTACTTCTATCCATGACTTGCACTTAATAAGCCCAAAAGAATACCAATAAACAATTCGGTACCAAAATAAAAAAAATGGCCACCAAGCATCTTAAGGTGCCACATATGCACAGGTGTCACATGCACAGTCCGGATCGTGCTCCTCAGCCTTTGGCATCCACCAGTCACTAAATCCGTACTCGGATCAGGAGGAAGTAGAGTCACAACCCAGTGGCACCATAATTGTCACACCCTACCTTGACCTTTATATGGCATAGGTGAGCCGGCACTGAATACCTCATCGCACCTAGTTAGCTCGCCAAACTAAGATCATACTCTAGGAGAGTGCACAACACCACAACCATATATGCTAAAACCATAATTAGAGTTTGCAACGGATCATATAAAATCAAATAAAGATAATATCCACCCAGTGCTTCTATGTGATGCTTGATATCATATATACAATGATTCACAACAACATAAATAGTAATCCATATATATATATACATTCATCCCATTCTAAAACAAATATTTACACAAAATATTTTCTAACAGTAGTTTTTCCCTCCAACCTGTATCAACAAAAACTGATTTCCATCACTATCCACATATATACACAAAAGGATAATCAAATACATCAGTCCTCAATAATATTGTCCGCCGTATGCACAATCATCACATTCGCAGTTATGCCCATGGCTGAAATCATCAAAATCCGGAATACAAGCCAAGTGATCCATAACCACGTCATCATGCTCTGAATTATCAACCTGTAGCTGACTGCTCTCCTCACCTATGGAACCAAGAAATGGGGGGTGAGCACATGGTGATGCTCAGTGAGGGGGTGGGATAGAAACAACCACTCGCATCCATATGCAATGCATGCTCCACACAATAGAATGATGCTCATGAATCCATTTATTTAACTATTCAGATTTCCTAGTCCATTACTATGTCTCATCTCCTATGGGTATAACTGCTATAGACGCAGGTGGCATTCCCTACCCTGTACGTTAGGCCTCTAGAATATAAGCTACGCCGTAGGCAGGACCAGCCAGTGCCTGTACGGGTCCTGGTCCACACCGCTAACCCCTAAAAGGTAACCTTACATCATAAATATATCTACAGGTATACAGTACATCGTATCCTGTCACACACACTCACACCCATACACATCCACCATTGGTACAGTACGTTGTACCACTCACAGTGCACTGCTGATCAGGCAATCACTTTTATTGGGATTAGCCCGTACCTAACTCCCTATGGATAAGGGGTGTAGCACATGGGGTTCTGATACCTAGCCCAACATTCTACATGGTGCACAACAAATCATTCGAACCATATATGCACACATGGGCACCTGCACGTGATGCATCTCACTTACCTTTCCTTCCACATTTCCACTACCATCATATCCATCATACCACAAATATGCAAGTAGATGCAAATGATGAAAATGAATGCAAATGCACAAATACAACAAGTAATGCAATACAAATGCACATATACAACAAGTAATGCATGCTCAATATTAATAAACACACCAAAAGAATGGGGGTTGAGAAGGGCACCCACTCACAGTGAATATCAGGGGCCACAATCTCTCCTGGTGCCGAGGAATCTCTCTCACGGGTATCTGGGATTCGGAAAAATCAACAATTACACACACGTATTAAAATCAGGTAAATTTTTATCTACCCCTAACAGTGCTACCTAATATCTCCCTAATAAGATCATCTATAACCTCCCTTATATGATCAACAATTCCTCTTCAAGTCCAATTTAACAAATTTCATTTTAAACCCTTAGGGTCTTATATGGGATTCAATAGAAATTTCAGATTTCCCCCAATTTGACCAATTTCTTTTATGAAATTATGAACCTAGAGTGTATATCAGTATTTTAACTTCAAACTTAATGATAAATTCTCAATTCTATAAGCATGCATGGATATCATACTCAATATCTCTTGCATCTGTCTCTATACTCTCAAATTAGTGAAATTGAGATGGGATTTCATTCCAATTTCAAATTAATTCTCTGTTCCAGAGCTTCAAGTAAGGAACCCAATCTCCAGTTCCAAATCGGCCTTCAATAATGAAGATCCGATCTTAGATTTCATTTCACATATATATAATTCCATCTACAATAGTATAATAAAACCAATTTTCATAATAAACCCTCAATTTGAGGTTGCATGTTTAAAATCCATTATTAATCTTACCATGCATGTGATCTACCATCAATTCCCACCTTGCAGGTGAATCCTGGACCTCAAAACAGTGAAATAAAAATGAATTTTCACCTTGCATGTGGAGAATTAAGCTTCAATTAACTTGCATGTAAATTTCAGACTTTAGAACAGTAAAATTGAATGGATTTTCTCCTCATCCACATGGAATTTTTCCTAATTAAAGAGAGTCAGTGTGAATCCTCACTATGTATAGGAATCGGTCATAGTGTACACATCAATTGACTAAATTATTACTTTCCTTTCCAATTTAGTCCACCGATTTCAGAGAAATTAAACTCTATGTAGTTGAGTTACTACTGAAATTTCCAGATTTCCTCTCTTTTCACAAATTCCAGTCCAAATCAGTTTAAACTCCCTTTTATTTCTAAAAATCCCTTTTATTAGAAGTTAATCTAGGTGAGATTTCTTACCTTTTTATTGAATCATCTAGCAATCTCCCAAGAAAATCGATCTTTACAGTAATTTCTCTCTCTTCTTGTTACACCCGTGCCCTAATCCGGTCTAATTTGAAACTGTTGTGATAGGCCTCAGATCGGAGATCAAAAGTACACTTGGGTTTCGACTTGCAGCTATGCATTACTGAAGGGGTAGAGATGACCCCACATGTTCGTGCATCGCATGCCAATCTAACTGGAGGGGACTCATACCTTCCGATCCTAGACAGTAAGTGACTCAACTCCCCACACTTGAATTTCGACACGCATTGAAAATTACCGAATAGCCTTGAGCATGTTCGAGGGCAACCACTCGTGTGAGACTAGCCATGGGACAACAAGCTGTCAAGATAGTAAGCTGTCCTGACCATCGGAAACAAGCCACTGGAAGCAGCCTGGGCCTGAATTTGTTGCCTATTTTTGGTGGATTGACAGGCTGCTGTTGGGGTTCCGATGCCCATGGTTCCCGCCGCTTGCATCGTAAATGACTCTGGATGATCCCAAATCATCCCCCACACCTTCTTCGTGATGTGAGTACTTTATGGACCCAAGTGTGTGGGTCCTCGTATCCCCAAAATCCATTTTAAACCGATTGGTCCAAAAGAGGTCCAAACCAAACAGACCCTAAGGCCTACTTAAGTTATAAGTTGGGAAATGAGGATTCATTTCCTCATTTCCCTTGTGCCCAACGTAGGAGAGGAGAGAAAGAGGAGACGAAAGAAGAAGAAGAAGAAGAAGAAGAGGAAGAAGAAGGAGGTTGGAGGCCTACCGTGGTGCCAACTTCCGCTTTATTGCCAGAATCGTTGCCAGAGGTAAGTACAACCTCCTATACCACTCTCTCTCTCTCTTCATTTCGACCTAGCCAAAGCTAGGTATGGATAGAATCTTGGTCTACAAATCATGTTGAGGTTGTAGGATGCATGTTCTACCCTCCCGTAGTTGTTGTCGAGCTCGAACCAAACCCGGTGAGCTTTGGCAACATGTTTTGCCAAAAGACCAACTAGGGTTTCGATCGTTCGATCGACATATCTCCCAAACGGGTTAGTGAAATTGGGATTTTCTTGGCTTCAAATGATTCTAGGAACATTCCCTACAAACTCTATGGAATAAATCCCGATGATCGGGCCCAAGCCGGAGAGCCCCAATTCGAGTTGGACTTTTCTATATTACCACCGGAAATATGGCACATGAAACACTGTAGCTGTTTTTAGTGGGTTGTTTTCAATAGACATATGGGCCTTATGTGCTCTCTATCTTCTCCACCATAAACAGGACTTACATTTTCGATGAAAATACCCTGTTACCGGTGGGTGTTTCTAGCCTAGTTAGCAATTTGACCGAATAATTCACGAATTATTCGGAAAAATCGATTTTTTCTGAATTAAATGAAAAATTCTGACCAAATCCGAATAAAAAATAAAAATCGATAAAATTCACGGTTTTTTCAAAAGTGAATATAAACCACGAATAAATCGTGACGAACCGGATTAAACCGAATTATTTGGTTACCATTAACCCACTTAAAAAAAAAAAAAACAAAACATAAAAAACCAAAACCGAACGGTCTTAACTTTACCCTCTCTGAAAAGTGAAAACCACACCCCTCCCATTTCTTACGGTCTCTGCAGACAGACTCTGCACCTCGTCGCTTATCGATCACTGATCGTCTCCTCACTGCCTCACCACTCGTAGCCTCGTCGCCTCACTGCCTAGCCACCTCACTACGACGCTGCCTCATTGCTCGCTACCTCATCGCTCACCGCCTCCCTCGATCCCGCCTCTTGAGTCCTGAGTCCTGCCTCGTCGATCATTGCCTCACTGCCTCACCACTCGTGGCTCACTGCTTCGTTGCCTCGTCGCCTCGCTGCCTCACCGCTCGCTGCCTCCCGCCTCTCGCCTCTCGCCTCTGAACTTGAGAGTTGAGAGTGGAAACATAGGTGTTCCTTTTGATGAGGATGAATCAGTCAGAGTCTCAGAGACACTACAGAAGCTAATGATAAAACTAATAGGTTAGTAATCAGGGTCCTATATATTCTGAGAAACCTGATAGAGGTGGAGATCCTCTTATTGTGCCAGTTGAACTTACATCTGTGCAGGATTCTCCTTGTGGTAGAAGGATTCTGATTCATGTGTCCTGCGGCTCCTGCCTCGCGGCCCTCACCGCTCGCTACCTCCTGCGGTCCTGTACTCCTGAGTCCTGCCTCACCGGCTTGCCCTCTCAGAGAAAGCTAACACATCTCAGGCTTCTCAGCTTGTAGATCAATCTCACGGTTTTGGCCTTTTGGTTTCCACTTTCCACTTACGGTTACGGCATCTTTTGGTTCTACGGACTCTTGCCGTCTTGCGGCTACGGGCTACCAGTGACCTCACTCCTTCAGTCCTTCCGAGTTCTGAACTTCCCACTTCCTTCCTGCGGACTCTTGCGGCTACGGGTTAGTAATCATCCTCCTGAATAGTGGCAGTAAAATCCAAAATAATTTGATTGTTTAAAAGAGAAAACAGTAAGTATTGGATGTTGTCAAACAATTTACATTTGATAAACTCCTATGACAAATCGCCATAGATCATCTGTCATAGGAGTTTTTCTGTGATTGTATTTGTATCTTCCCTCTCTGTGTTAAATTTGCATTTGATTGTTGTTATGTTCTGTACTTTTGTTTCATAGGTTTGGATTTTTCTTAATTGAATGAAATTGTGAACTAAACTATATTGCACAGCACAGTAACCGAATGAGTTTTTGTTAGTATGTTCTACTCATAATGCAAAAATCTTGGTATTCTTGGTATGTTTTCTTTGTAATTATTAATATGATTTATTTGCTTGTTCATATGAAATGATTTTTATGTTGTTTTTTTTGTGTTTCAACTTTCAACAAATAGGAAAAATGGGGAGACAAAAAGATAAGTTTTGGCAATATGCTGAGCCACTTGATAGTTCACATTTCAAATGTGAATTTTGTGTAAAACAAGTTTATGGAGGGGTCAGTCGCCTCAAGTATCATTTAGCTAAGGTTAGTGGTGATGATGTTGCACCTTGTGAGAAAGTATCTGATGATGTCCAAGCAGAAGCTCTTCTTGCTATTAATTCTGAATCAAGTAGTAAAAAGCGTAAGAGTTGTACCAGTGGTGAGAGTATAGTTGGTTCCTCTCCTTTGACTCCTTTAACTACAACTAGTCAAAGGCAGTCTACAATGGAGGAAATGATCCCTAAGATGGACAAACCAACTTGGGAGAAATGTTTGTGTGACTTATTTATTAAAAATAACATTTCTTTCAATGTTGTTCAATCGGATGCTTTTACCAAGTTTGTGAAGTGCATAGCCCGTTATGGTCCTAGTGTTCCTATTCCAAGTTATGGAACCCTTCGTGGAAAAATAATCCCTAAAGCAAGAAAGGACCTTGAAAAATATGCTAAAGAAGTAAAACTTTGTTGGAAACAAACTGGTTGCACAATTATGTCTGATACATGGACTGATTTGAAGAAGCGGTCTTTTCTTAATGTGATTGCTTATTCCCCGGGTGGTACTCTCTTTCTGAGGTCAGAGGAGTGTTCTCATGCTAGATTGACTGGTCCTTATATATTTGATATTCTTGATAGAGAGATTCAAAGTGTTGGCCAAAAGTTAGTGGTTCAGATAATTTCAGACAATGCATCCAATTATTCCAATGCACTTGATATGCTTATTGGAAAGTATCGTTGGTTGTTTAAGACTTGATGTGCAGCCCATGGTATCAATCTAATGTTGAAGGACATCTATGAAAAGGTTTTTTGGGTTCAAGAAATTTTTGATGAGGCAAAAAGAATTATTGACTACTTGTACAAGTCAATAATTGTCTTACAATTGATGAGGAGTTTCACAATCAAGGACCTAAAATATCCTTGCAAAACTAGATTTGCTTCAAACTTTTTAATGCTTTAGTCAATTGTTGAAGTGGAAGAGAAGCTTAGACTCCTAGTTGCATCAGCTGAGTGGAGGAGTTTAAGAAATTCTAGATCTATTAAAGTAGATAGAGTAGTGTACACTATTCAAAGGGAGTCGTTTTAGAATGATTCAAAAGAGATTTTGAGATTTATGGAACCAATCATTCGAGTTCTTCGTTTGGTTGATGGTGATGGGGCTACATCAGGATATTTGTATGAAGCAATGGAAAGAGCCAGAGAGGTATTGGAAAGGCTTTATGAGGTTGACCATCGGTATAATCAAATTTTGGATATCTTTGATAAGAGAAGGGATGAAAACATTTTAAGTACCATTCACTATGCAGCTACTGTTTTCAACCCTACTTATTTTTTGAGTGAAAGATTCAAAAAGATTCCTCAATTGAAAGAAGTAACAGATTTCATTGGTGGGATATTAGTTCCACAAGATGAGAGGAGAGAATATTATGGACAATTGGCAATATACCACATGAAGTCCAGCACTGTTTTTACTCCTAGTGCCAAGACGCTGATGGAAACTAGTCATCCTCGTAAGTGTAATAATTACTTTCTTTTTAAAACTTTTAGTTTACTCTTTCTTATGTGAAAATTACTTGTCATTTAAAATTGTATATATATATATATATTTTTTTTTCTTTTACCAATGACATGGGTTTGGTGGCATATGCAAGGTGATGCTATTCCTATCATACAGAAGTATGTCATTCGAATAGTGAGCCAACCATGTAGTTCTTCGTCTTGTGAGAGAAATTGGAGTGCCTGAGATGCAGCACAAACAAAAAAGAGGAATAGATTGTCAGTAGCGATGTTAGATGATTTAGTCTACGTCAGAATGAATTCGTTGATGATGGAAAAGAGGGGTGAACTTGAACCAAAAAACATGCTACCCATTAATCTTGACAGTATTAGTGTCAATGATTTTGATCAGAGCATTGAGGACGTTGATAAAGAGCTAAAGAGATTATTGGATGATAGCATCGCTGAAGACTTGCTATTTGGTGTAAGTGCTAGTTTTACTGAGAGCAAGACTCAACCCTCAGATAGTATTATCTGATTTAGTTAAGTACTTAAGTTGTGGTGATGTAATAACTTTTGTTATGCTTTTGTGGATGTTTTGCTTTATTTAGAATAGTTTTTCCTTTTAAGCATGGATGATGGAATCATGGAACAAGGTGAGTCATGGATTGAATGATGTGATTTTGAACTTTTATATTCCTACAGGACAATTTCTTTAGAAATTGGATTACTGTAACTATTGTTTCCATCACCCAATGACAGCTTTTTCCTAGTTTTTTATTGTATTGTATATTTGAACTACAGTAATTTTCTATTTCTAGGTGTACATATCAAGTTAATTACTTGATAAATAAAAAAGATACAATAAATTAAAAAAAAAAAGGTCAAAATTTTTTGCCCGACTTTTATTTTTGTAATCGAATAATTCTCGAATCCGAATCCGATTTTTATTTTGTCCGCTTTTTTAACCGCTTTTTTGACCGCACCCTTAAATTGACCAGTCGAATTACTCCGAATAATTCTCCGTCTGAATAATTCCCAAATTCAAATTTGCTAACTATGATCAAGCCGCAAGGGACAAACCCAAGAGGGAACAAGAGGGGAGGGGAAACAACCAAAGACCAAGCTAAGACCTATGAGGATTTCTTCTCTCTGTTTATTGTTCCAAATGTTATAGTTGAGCATGGATGTTCATAGATGTGACTCATAATTTATGGTTTCTGTATTGTGGGATCATGGGACAGAAAGGGGCAGAGGGGTGGGGAAGTAAAGTTGGGCCTCCATTGCCTTTGGTCGCCTTGACACCTTGACACCTTGACAACTATGTATGGTACAAACTTAGAATTTGAGAGGATACCAACAACCTCCATCTATTGGTTTTAATATACATGGATCTCATTCATAATGATATGAAGCAAAAAATCAATATCAGAGACACATACCTCTAAATTAATGACCAATATGAATGGCAGTTTCTTCCCAGCTTCTGACTGAAAATGAGAAGACAAGTTTAGTCAGGAAATATTGTCTTCCAAATAATATTTGATGAACAAAGAAGCTTATAAATTCAGGTAAGAAAAACCATTAAGTTCATAAGGGTGGAGGTGATCGGGTTTCTAATCTCCAAACAGATTTAAGATGTCAGAAAACCCAGAACTAGAACCAGAATCAAACAAACTTTAATAATTTGAGCAAAACAGTTCTGATGGATATGAAACTCTAACTGAAAGGTCACTCCACCAGGTAATTAGACCTGCAAAGTTTGGTTCAATTCCAAACGGTTGGATTTCAAGTTATGAAGCAAACCTACTTCAACTAGGAAAACTCCAAAAGTGCAGATTTGATGGGAATTCTTAAGGACTCAAAATTTAAGGGCTCAAATTGAGAATTCAGCAGCAGAATGTACTAGTTTCAAAACAACAAATCAGGATTTGTAAATTTAAGTAGAAGTTGACTTTAACAGGAAAACCAGAACTTGTGAGATTCAGAGTTCTAGAACAGAACTGAAATTTAAGAGCAAGAAATCCTATCGATGGATAGGATGGCAGGGTATATTAAATAAACAGGTCAGTAACTCGAACTTAACACAAGAATAGACCTGCAACCAAAAAATTCCAACCGAATATTTTTATTTTTTTTGGATGAATAAATAATTCATTACCAAGAGGAGAAGGGGGGGAAGGGAAGGCTTAAGCGAACAAGGAAAAGCCATCCCAGGGAGAAACAACAATAGAACAAAGACAAAACATCACAAACCAGGGTCAACAAAAAGGGGGGGGGGGGGGGAGAAAGCCATAATGCCGTCAAGTGGAATGGATGAGATCGACCTGTAGGTTCCAAGAAGCAATGATGTGGGTATTTCTAAGGGAGTTGGGAACAAGACGGGTTTGGAGGGATTGGACTTTGGAAGTAACATCAAAGTAGACAGTTTTCCAAATCTTATCTGGAGATCGAGATTTGGGGGTCCATCTACTAATGTTGCGCTCTATCCAAAGATGGTTAATAGTTGTGCAAAAAGTCAAATTACCAACGGTGTCACAAATGGAAGAACCAGAGAAGGTCATGCCAATCCATATCCATTCCCTATCAAAAGGGAGAATGGATCTCCTAGCCGGTCAGCACTTGGAAAGGACAAATTCCAGATAAGGAAGGAGAAGAAGAGATGGGGGATATCCTCCATACCCTGGGACATAGGCAGCAGGAAGGGTTAGCGGGGATATGGTAGTGGATGAAGAATTGGGTAGGGAGACAATTGGACAGGCAATGCCATAGAGTGAAGCTATGGCGGGGAATATAGCCTTTAAACCAGACCACCTTATGCCACGGGACCACTGAAGAAGGGGTTTGAACAAAGGACCAAGCGGAGGCAGAGGAAAAAGTCCCATGGGAGGAGGGGAGCCAGTTGCACTTATCTTCTCCTCCTCTATGTCCAGAGGGAAGAGAAGGAAGGGTGGTCCAGAGATCAAGGAGAGGAGGGGGAGAGGAGGGAGGGGATCAGCCACTGAGAGGCCTAAGGAATTTGGAGGATTCCAAAGGAAGGAACAAAGGAGACCTTCAAAGGCCTCAATCATAGAGGCAGGAAGGACAAAAGTACTGGACCGATAAAGATACATGGACTAAATGACTGACCTAAAAAAGGTAAGATGACCGGCAAAAGAGAGGAGTTTGCCTTTCCTGAGTTGGAGCTTTTTCCTGAGGTGATCGAGCATAGGCGCACATGTTAGAATATGTGTATTAGGGGTACATTAGGAATGTTTTGTAATTTCTCTCATTTTTCTTATTTCTCTTTTATCTCCCTAAGGGAGGAATATGTAATTCCCTCAACTTATTTGAATCTAATTTAGGTGAGATGAGCCAGAAGCTCATTCACGATTTTCCTCCTACCGTGTCTTCTATTCTCTCTTCTTCTCTCCTTCTTCTTCCTTCCTCTCTTCCATTTTATTCCCTCATTTTCAACCTTGATACTTCTTATTTCTAACTTGGTATCAGAGCCGTACAAAGGTTTGAGAGTCGACTAATCTTTTTTGGTTCCATTCTTTAAGTCTCTCTTGGGACCCTAAAAAAGAGGGGTTCATTAGAGACTATACTATGTAAAAAAGTATACAAGAGAGCCTAATCGAGTTATGAACACAAGTTGAAGACACTTGGAGGGAGATTTGAAGGCTACAAACAGAAATAGGAGCTCACACAGAGAAGAGAAGCCCATTCAGCCACTACCACCCCTGCCAATTTCGATTCTCCTTTTCTCTCTCATCCTTGCTTGGTTGGGTGAGTGGGATAGTTTAAAGGAATCGCCCAGGGGTCTAGATTTGACTCCCCAATCCTTGCTTCCTAATTTTGTGTGCTGTTGGAGTACTACTCCATTCTCCATTTGCTGCCAGGTATCGTCTGGTTCTGTTTTTTCAAGTTTTATGGTCTGAAATGGATGGTAGATTGTGTTTTGGTTGTGTTTGCTAGATGTTCTCTCTCCTCTAATGCTTGTAAGTGGTTGTTTGATGAAGCTCCATAGTTGAAGTGGTTTTTTATTGGCTTTGCCTCAAGTCTTTATGGTTTACTAGCTTGCCTCTTGTTTTTCGAGTTCCGAGAAGAAGACTTTTTTGGGGCTGGTGTTCCCCTTTGCTTTGGATTTGCCCTTGGAGTGTTGTTTAGGGGCATCCTTACATTATGTCTGATCTTACGGAACCTTTGGAAGCTACATCGGGTGGGTCGAGTAGTACAAACCCCAGTTCGATTGTATTTGACAATCCTAACACCCAGATTTCTCTTGTGAAGTTGGATAGTACCAACTACTTGGATTGGTTACATTCTGTGAAGCTATCCTTGCGGAGTAGAGGGAAGCTAGGATATATTACTGGGGCTATCAAGGCTCCCGCTGTCGCAGACCCTGGGTACCAGAAATGGAAAACTGCAAACTCCATTGTGATGACTTGGCTGTTTTTCTCCATGAAACCTGAGAAAGGTAGGAGATTTATACAGAAAGAAACTGCCAAGGATATTTAGGATAGTGTCTCTAGGACCTATGATAGGGTAGGTGACTCTGTGAATGTCTACCAGCTTCTTCAGCAGGCACTCTCCATGAAGCAGGGGACTAAGTCCATTTCTGACTACTATAACACTATTATTGGACTCTGGGAGGAGTATGACCATTACTGAGATCTTCATTTGACCAATCCTGATAATGAAGCCAAGGTCTATAGATCTCTTGAAAAAGAGCGCGTTCTGATACGCCTAGGTGGGCTGAATTCAGAATACGAGCAGGTCCAGATACAGATTTTGGGCCGGTCACCCCTACCTACACTTGATGAGGTGTGTAGCTACCTCCTGAGTGAGGAAACCAGGAGAGGTGCCATGGATTCTACACCTTCACTTGAGCGCTCTGGTCTTTCCTCCACTTCTCACAGAGAATGGCATGGAGGCGGCCGAGGTCAAGGGACCTCTCGCGGAGATGACAGGGATAGACGACTGTGATCATTGTGGGAAACCTGGACATATTCGAGATAGGTGTTGGGTTCTTCATGGCCGTCCTAGTACACGTGTTGGATCTTCTGCCACACGTGGTGGCCGCAAAGGAGCTACAACCCATACTACTATGACAGAGACTGATACTAGAGACACCTCCTCACAGGCATATACCAGCTCTTTCTCCTGGGATGATATTACAGTGCTTCCCCAGTTCATGTCTCAGCTTGATAGTCCGTCTACCTCACAAGATGCCTCAGCTCTACTATGCATGTTACCACCTCTGCACCTTCCACAGCTCCGTCGTGGGTCATCGACTCTGGTGCCACTAACCACATGACCTGTACATCCCATTACTATGACTCCTACTCCATTTTCTCTGGTAAGGATAAGGTCCACGTAGCTGATGGTACTTTCTCCTCTCTGGTAAAAGCAGTATTCCCATTATCACTTCCATTTCACTTGCTTCTGTTCTTCATGTCCCTAACCTTACCTTGAACCTATTGTCTGTGAGCACTTTAACTAAAACTTTGAATTGTTGTATCACAATTTTTCCTTCTCATTGCCTGTTTCAGGATTTGGGGACGAAGAGGATTATTGGCAGTGGACGTGAGGAGAGAGGCCCATACCGTTTTGAGCCGCAATTACCTTTTTTGCCTACACCACAGTCTTATGCATGTGGCCGTAGTGATGTTAGCTCTATAGACTCTGTGATGCTTTGGCATCAACGTTTGGGACATCCATATTTTGTGGTTATGAGGAAACAGTTACCTCATTTGTTTACATCTTTTTCTTCTACTAATGTATTTCATTGTGAACCATGTACTTTTGCTAAATATTGTCGTTCATCTTATCCCTAACATGGTAATAGATCTATTGTTCCTTTTCATATTGTGCACACTGATGTTTGGGGACCTTGTCCCACTACCTCCTTGTTTGGCCACCGCTATTTTGTTTCTTTTGTGGATGACTTTTTTGGTTGTACTTGGACCATTCTTATAGAGCATAAGAGTGATGTTTATGATGCCTTCAAAAACTTCTATCAAATGGTCCATACCTAGTTTGAAACCAGGATCAAAATTGTCCGGTCTGATAAAGGGGGGGAGTACATTTATGGTGGTTTACAAGACTTTTACTGACAATGGTATTATCCACCAGCTTGCTCGTGTTGATACACCCTAATAGAATGGGGTAGCTGAGAGGAAAAATCGTTATTTGTTAGAAGTTGGTAGAAGTCTTTTATTTGGTATGCATGTTCCTAAAACCTTTTGGTCTGAAGCTGTTCTTGCTGCAGCTTTCCTTATTAATGCATGCCTACAAAGATTCTTGGGTCCCAAAACCTAATTGCACTCTTATCTCCTCAATCTCTTGCTTTCACTCTTCCCCCAAAGGTGTTTGGTTGCATTTGTTATGTGTATGTTAACAAATCCTCCCGCACCAAACTCGAACCCAAGGCTCTAAAATGCCTCTTCCTTGGGTATTCCTCCACCACCAAAGGCTACAAGTGTTATCACCCATCATCTCGTAGGAGATTTCTTTCCAAAGATGTCACATTTATTGAGTTTATCCCTTACTTTGCACCTTATCAGCATCCTCTTCAGGGGGAGAATGGAAATGAAGGTGACAAGGCTGCTGATGTCATTCCAGTTCTTACCCCATTGCCTCTTACTCATTTTTCCTTTGATATTGGTAAACATAAAGAGATAGATGATGTTGCTACTGTGGATGAATCTTGTACAGAGAAGGCACATGTTATTGTGTACACAAGAAGGACAAAGAAGACCTACCAAGAGTCCTCTTTGAATCCACATCCTGAGCTTCCTCTTCCTTAGTCAGGTAGCATCTCCTCTCCTCAATTGGAGGAGCTTCCTATTGCTGTTCGTAAGGGTAAGAGAGCTTGTACTAACCCCATAGCCCAGTTTGTTTCCTATGATGCTCTTTCTTCTACAGGTGTTGCTTTTACAGCTGCTCTTTCTTCTGCTTCCCTTCCCAAAACTGTTACTGAGGCCATGTCAAACCCTACGTGGAAACAAGTCATGTCAGAGGAAATGATGGCCCTTGAGAAGAACTGTACCTGGAAACTAGTTGACAGTCACCAAAGGCTTGGTTTGAGAGGTTCAGACAGACCATTCTAAAAAATGGATACTCCCAGAGTCAAGCAGATCACACATTATTTACTCGGAGAGGTAATTGCACCATCACAGCACTAAGTGTGTATGTTGATGATATTGTGGTGACTGGAGATGATGATGAGGAGATAACTAGGCTGAAAACTTATTTGGCTAAACAGTTTAAGATCAAAGATCTAGGACACATGAAATATTTCTTAGGTATTGAAGTGTCAAGATCTAAGAAGGGAATAAATGTATGCCAGAAAAAATTTGTTCTAGATCTACTGAAGGAAACATGAATGATGGGATGTAAACCAGCAAGTTCTCCTATTGAGCAGAATCATAAGCTAAGAGAGGATTGTGGCCCTTCCCTTGTTGATGCAGGGAAATACCAGAGGCTAGTGGGGAAGCTGATTTATCTGTCTCTGACACGCCCAAACATTTCATATGCAATGGGAGTTATGAGCTAGTTTATGCATGCACCCAAGAGTGGGCACTTGGATGTTGTGTATCGTATCTTCAGATACTTGAAGTCCTCTCTAGGAAAAGGCCTTTTGTAGCCAGGAACAATCACTAGAGGATTAAAGGCTATTCTGATGCTGATTGGGCTGGATCCATTTCTAATAGGCGATCCACATCTGGGTATTGCACATTTGTGGGTGGCAACTTAGTTACATGGAAAAGTAAGAAACAACCTGTTGTAGCTAGATCTAGTGCAGAGGCTGAGTACAGAGCAATGGATCATGCTATTTGTGAGATCACTTGGCTGCATCGGTTGGTCCTCGAGTTAGGGTATGACACTGAAGGACCTATGAGACTATACTGTGACAACAAAGCAGCAATAAACATTGCTCACAACCCAGTGCAGCATGATAGAACAAAGCACATTGAAGTAGACCAGCATTTCATCAGGGAGAAGATTGATTCTGGTAATATCTACACACCCTTTGTGAGGACAGGTGATCAATTGGCGAATATCTTCACCAAAGGTCTCATTCCTCACAAGTTCAGTACCCTCTTATGTAAGCTGGGAATGCATGACACTTATTCTCCAGCTTGAGGGGGAGTGTTAGAATATGTGTATTAGGGGTACATTAGGAATGTTTTATGTTAAGTTGTCCTTACATGTAATTTCCCTTATTTTTCTTATTTCTCTTTTATCTCCCCAAGGGAGGAATATATAATTCCCTAAACTTGTTTGAATATAATTTGGGTGAGATGAGCTAGAAGCTCATTTATGATTTTCCTCCTACCGTGTCTTCTCTTCTCTCTTCTTCTCTCCTTCTTCTTCCTTCCTCTCTTCCATTTTCTTCCCTCATCTCCAACCTTGATACTTCTTATTTCTAACTGCACACTGGTAGGAAGAAAACTGGGAGGAAATAAGAGGGAGGCCCAAGTATTTAATAGGCAAGGAACCCAACGGGATTCCAGAGATCCCAGAAAGGGTGTCTTGGGCCTCAAGGGAGATACTGGAGAGGAGAGGAAGATTTTTTATTTGAGGAGGTAGATGTTGAGACCCGAAAGAGATTCAAAGGAGCAGAGAGTGGTCATGATAGTGGTGATGGAAAGAGGATCAACCTTAGAGAAGATCATGATGTCATAGTGATGTAAGGGGTTCCTGGGTGACTAGGTCTCCTACAAGATTAACTAACTAGGTAGGGTCAACTCAAGGGGCTTAGGTAGATAGGACAAAAAGAAACTCAGCAATCAAGATTAAGCATGCAAGATAAAATGAGACTAACAAACAAAGTAGCCAAAAGCAATAATAATCTAGACGGACAAACACATAAATTCTTACTTAAGTTTCAAGTGGGGACATGGGGAAGGGAACAAACGACATACGAGTGTTAGGTTCAGCACAAATAAATCTAGACACCCAAATTAGATATGCAAACAATCAATGTCCTCTAGCAACCAACTAAAATAGAAAATCAACAAGGTTTTTTTTGGAGATATAACAGTGACGAAACGACTTAAAGCAAGGAGTAAAAATAGGCATAAACAAAGGGCAAAGGCTGGTTTCAATGTTAATGGGCTGCAATATATAATAGGGATTAATGGAGGTGGGGAGGGTTTAGTTTAATGTTTTACCATGCTGCTATCCAGATTTGAGGAGAAAAGAAGAGATCAAGGTCCTCCAAAATAAAGAGATGCAGTCCACCTTTAATTGATGAAGACAAGTCCAGCTGGTTGTATAGAGATCCTCAGTATTGTCGATGTAGCTTGGTGAATGATGTTAGGGCTCTCAGCAACTCACGGACAGCAGGTACAACCAGCAGTCATCCATTCATTGAAAGGAGATCAGCACCAGCAGAGAGTAAACAACAACCGAGAGTAGCAACAGACGAGGGTAGCAGCAGCAGTGATGTAATGGCAGCAGTATGTAACAGCAATAGGGAGTAATCGCAGCAGTGTGCAGCAGCAGCAGTGAGCATCAAAAGGGGAGATCAGCAGCAACAGTTCAACATTAAGGGGAAAAAAAATTACAGCAGCAGCAGTTCAGCCTCAAGGAATATAAAACAGCAGCAAAAAAAAAAAGAATGGAAAAGAGAGGGAGGCGAGATAAGAGAGAAGAGAGGAGAGAAGAGGGAGCCGAGAGACTAAGGAGAGGAAAGAGGCGAGAGAGAAAGTGAGGAGACGAGATTGAAAGAGAGAGAATCGTGAGAGGGGTGGGGGGCCTTGCTCTTGGCTGTTTTTTTTTTAATTCACATTCATTAATTAATGAATGGCCAATGGCCTTACACTTAAATAGAATAAACTTCCAAAAATAAAAAAGATATTTAGAAACTCAATTGCTTGAAATAAAAAACTACCTAATAGACCAATATAAAGAAGTCCTAGTTTCCTAATTGTGTAAGACAATCAAATATCACTAGATTTAAAGCAAAGTACTAGAATCAAATAAGATTTGGTGGGGTCCACAAGATCTGCAAAGTACTAGAATCAAATAAGATTTGGTGGGGTCCACAAGATCCACTGACTGGGAGGACAAGGGGGGGTCGAACCCAGCGCTGGAAGGCTGGTTCTGGTTCGACTCCTCTCTTTCCTTCTTCTTTCTTGTTTCTTCTCTTTCCTTCTTCTTTCTTGTTTAATCCTCCAACCACAAAGATGGACCTGGTTGAATCTTCTTCTTCTTTCGACTGTACACCTTGATGTCCCCATCACATAGGCAAAAGCCAAGTCAGAGAGGAGAAAAGATTTTCATTTCGGGATGGGAGAAATGAGGTGGAGGTTGGTGATTGATTGGATGGAGCGGGAAAGGAATTCCAAGGAAAGGGAGAAGAGCAGAGGAAAAATGGGACATCCTTGGTGGATACCACACCCCGAGGGGAAATAACTGGCCGGGTCACTAAGATAGAGAAGCGAGGGGAGGAGATGCAAGAGCGGATCCAGTGGACGAAAGAGGGCGGGAAGGACATTTGGAGTAGAACATTGCAAACGAAGTCCTAATTGATCATGTCAAACGCTTTATGGATGTCAATCTTGAGAAGCGTAGCCGGTGTGTGAGACTTGCAATCGAAACCGCGAATGATCTCATGACAGAGGATAAAAGGTAAATTAGTTAGGACTAATAAGGGAGTCAACGACTTTCTGAATCCTATTAGAAAGGATTTTGGCAATGAACTTGTAGAGAAGATTACAGAGAGAAATGAATCTGAAGTCATTCATGGAAACCGCACCTTCCTTTTTAAGGATGAGACAGAGGAAGGTGTGATTGATCCCACCAATTTGGTTTGGATTGTAGAAGAAACCACGCACAACAAGAATGTCATTTCAGATGGTGTTCTAACAAACAGAGAAGAAGCCCATACTGAAGCCATCGGGACCCTTATTGGATTTGTGAGAAAGGATGGCCAATATAATTTCCTCCTCGCTGGGAAAGGATTGGAGGAAAATGAGGAACTCATCGGGGATAAACTTATTGAGGAGATTGGGAGGGAAGGGGGAGGGATAGGGGAAGTTCGGAATAGCCCCTGAAAGCATGGTTCAAAATCTTGTCGAGATCTAGGTTATTTTGTGATTTTTTTATTGTCGAGACGAGATAAACTACGAAATACACTTTGTACATAGTCTCGGTCGAAATTTCGGTATCTCGGCCGAGATATCAATATCATATCGGCGAGATACCGAAATATTACATTCTAAGGCTTATAAATACCTCATTTCGGTGAGACAGAGTCGAAATTTCATTTCGGTGAGACAGAGTCGAAATTAGTGAGACAGACGACTCTACCGAGATTTCACCTAGACAGACGAGACAAAGTCACCCTATTGGCCTCTAATTAGCCACATCATCACATATATTGCCTTCCAAATCACTCTTATAGCAAGAATCTACACATTCCAAACTTATGAAAGGTAAAGTTCTTTCCCCAAAACCATTTTTTTTTAAATAGTACATAAATACATGTTGGATGGGGTTAGATTTTTTATATGTTAGACATAAGAGGCTGATTTATGACCTCACGGAGTCGAAATTTTTTTTTTGGGTACATAAATATATTTTTTATTTTTGTGATTTAAAAATGCATTTTTCATTAACATAAATTGTTACTTTTTATGGTAAATATACCTTTGATGGAAGTCAATTATATATGTCATTGGTTGTTCTACGACTCTATCGGAGTGAAATTTTTTTTCAGCCAGTAATTGTTTATTTTAATTTTTAAAAAATTAGAAAAATAATATGCTCAGTGGATGACTTTAGTTAGGACTTGTGAATTAGGGAGTTGCATAGTATATTACTCTAGTACTCTAAATATTAGTTAATTAATGTTGATGTATGTTTTGATAATGGCTTAGATGCATTATTTATTTGTTTTACTATCATATTATATCTTGTTCTAACAATGAAGTAGGTAAAATCTTCGGAATAGTTCGACGGTTGCTACCATACAAGGGTGCAACTCTAAAACAATGTCATGTTCTAATATTTTTGCAAATTTATGTTCTAAGCATGTTTATTTACCTTAATAACAAACTACCCACCAAGTTTCAAGTCAAAATATGGCCGTTTGACAACCGAAACAATCAACTGAGTAAAAAAAAAAGAAAAAATACACCAACTTGCCGAGATCTGCGCAAGTTGGTGATTCTGAACCCACCGAAATGAAACGAGATTTTGAACCTTGCCTGAAAGTGAGAGACAACTTCCGTCTTGATGAGTTCTAAGGAGGAGAAAGTTTAGGAATGGAGTTGGCATTATTCCTAGCTTTGGGAGAACGGTAGAGATATGTCGAATTAGAGTCTCCCAAATCAAGCCATTTGATACAGGCTTTCTGACGAAGAAAGCTTTCTTTTATATCCAGAAGCAAGGATAATTCAGAAGCAGATCGTGTTAGTGTCTGGATTGAATGGAGTGGAGTTTGTCCCAACCAGAGGCCCGAGAGATGTTCCCAAAGGTGGAAGAATTCCAAAGCTTTAAGGTAGCTTTCACATTCTTAAGCTTTTTGGCAAAAGTAAGGAGAAGGGAAGGGAGCAAGGGTGGGAATGTTCCAAGCACTATGGACTAAAGGTTGGAAATCGGGATGTGAGATCCACATATCGAAAAACTTGAAAGGCTTAGGACCAAAGAAGCAAAAGGGAAGGACATGGATTAAGATAGGACTATGGTCCAAAATCCCAGTAAGGCCAAAGTAGGCATGAGAAGAAGCGTAAGAGTCAAGCCAGGTTTCATTAACAAGGGCCCTATAGAGCTTACAAGCCATTAGATGATTGCCAGATCTTCTGCTGTGCCAAGTAAGCTTGACTCCAGACCATCTGAGATTAGTGAGATTGAGATCATCAATGCAGTTGTTGAAAGATTCAACAGCCTGAGTATCAATGGGGTTCCCCCCATGCTTTTCATGGCTAAAACGAATTACATTAAAGTCTCCAGCAATTCCCCAAGGCCTGAATCCCGTGAAGGGGGTAAAGAAGAGCAGGTGAGACCAAAGGGGGAGCCTAAGAGAAGCCATATTATGAGCATAAACGATTGAGAGAAAGCAAATGAAGGAACCAGAATGGTGGGAGATAGAGATGTGGATTGCTTGGGCAGAGGAGGATTGACAAGAGATGGTCAGGAAGGAGAGGTCCCAAAGAATCCATATCCTCCCATTAGGGCTATGAAGGTAATTGGATGCAAAGGACCAAGAGGGGGCAATCGACGAGGCAATCCGGGAGATATTGGCTTCCAGGACACGGATTTCCAGAAGACAACAAAGATTGGATTGCGAGGAGCAAATACAAGATCTGATCTCAGCTTGTTTTACCGAGGAATTAAGACCTCGGACATTCCAAATCGACCATGGAATCATTAGGAACCAATGTTGAGCATCGGACGTTTGGACGAGCTTCGGGAGGTCTTGGAGATGGGAGGACCCGAGGTGGAGGGAGGTCGGTGGCTATAAACTATGACAGGGGAGACACTGGGCATGGATGAGGATCTAGTGGTGATGGAGGAGGATTTTTTATTTTGTTTTCTGTGGATGGATGACGAGGTAGATCTGGGGGACCACAGGGATCTCATCCAATGAGCCAACCAGAGAGGCTTGCTGAATATCATGCAATACAAGTGAACCATTGCTGTTAGGATTTTCTTTGATAGCCATAGGGTTATATCTGTTCAGCTGTTGTAAAGATCACATGAAGGAGATGGGAGCTTAGCAATGGTGCCCTGGCAAGGTCGAGAGCCTTCGATGGTGTCTCGGGGGGGACCCTGAGGAGCAAGGATGAGGCACAAAAAGCAGCATTGGAGAAGGGTCAGCTGGGCCTTCAGAGGCCGACAGAGGCGAGCGAAAGCTAGTATCCAATTTGGTGATGCCATCTGAGTTGGTGCAGGGAGCAGAGAGGCCTTCTAAGGTCAGCAATGAGGCAGAGAGGCCTTCCATGTTGGTGCAGGGAATAGAGGGGCCTTTTAAGGCTAGCAGAGACTCAGAGTGGATGATCGGAGTTTCCTTGTCAAGTGTGCAATCTACTATGGTAGTAGTGGCAGAGGGGAGATTGCAGACATGCTTGGCGAAGTGGATGATTGTAGTCGAGCAAGGTGGAATAGTAGTAGCAGCGGGCAGTGTTGTGCAAGGCGGAACAGCAAAGGCAGCAGACGGCGACAGGGGAGTGCTGTAAGGGGAGCCGTCGATAGAGCAAGGCGACATTGGGCGATGGGAGTGACCAACAGAAGCTGAGCAGGGAGAACCAGCGTCGGGCAGAGAAGATGAGAGCCACGGGTGAGCAATGGTGGGGTTGGTCGGGTCGGGTTGAGGGTTGGGTAGGATTGGTTGGGTAAAAGGGTGAGTCGGGTTATAAAGGTTACCCGGGTAAAGATGGTGATCCGAAGAATATTTGGAAAATTTGTTTAATAGTTGGATCGGAAGGAACTAGTTCAAAGGTATAAAAGGTGGTTCAAAGCTGGTCTGGTTCAGCTGGGTGGGATAAGAGTGGTTGAGAGTTGGGGAAATAGGGTTAGGGATCGAAGTCTGAGTTATCACAGAAGGGTTGTGGCGACAGGGAGAGGAAGCAGAGGAAGAAGTGTGGATTTGGGGATGGTAATCGAAAGTTCAAGGGTGGCGATTACCCGACCTAGCAATCCAGAGGGCGATAGTCCACTTGAGGAAGAACCTGGGTAGAAGCAGTGGTGTGCAAGCAGGTAAGAGAACAACCAGTTTCATCATCAGGGACTAACATCTCAAGGATCAAGAATGGATTTTGACCAGCGGTTAATGGTGTTGATGGAGGACCGGGGGTCTTAGGGTTTGAGTCCTTTGCCGGTTGTGGAGCATAAGTTGATTCCATCATCTGGGATTGTCGATGTCTTTTTTTCTATTTATTTTGGTGATTTGTTCCTTGAAAATGGTAGTCTGAGAGAGATCACCAAAGGGAGCTTCATTGGCATTGGGAGCTTGAGCACTAATGGGGGGCTTGCTGAAGTTTGGGATTTCTCACACAACGATGTCTTGTGCCAAAAAATTTGAAGAACGAACAAGCTGGGGGCAACCAATTGTACTTGACTTCTTGGATAAAGGAATGGCCTTCACCATCCATGATTGTAACCGATGATGGGCGGACATGATCAGCTTGCACTTCGATACATATTCTCGCAAACGAGTTTGTCCATGGATTTAGTTCATTTATCGGAATATAAGGGCTTGCCGATGAGGGAGCCAACAAGGCTGACACCCTTTACGCACCAGAAATGGAGGGGGAGATTGGGGAAGACAACCCACAGAGTGATAGAGGGGAGCTCAATTCTGTTGAACAAAGTGTGCACATCCCATTGCCTAAAAAAAATGGGCTTCTTCCCAACATACTAAGGTCCTCCATTGATAGCAGTAGCTTTATCGGATTCTGCATCAAAGTTGAAGATGAAGGTCCTGTTGTCGAGCATATACGTGGACAAGAGCAAGCAGGTTTCCATTGATTCATAAGGGAGGATTTAACAATGGAGAATGGTGGCCTACTGCCCAGAAAGGAGCCAACAACACAGTTCTTCTATTTTAGGATCTCTGAGTCTAGAAGGCCAGGCGGACAAAGGCCAATTGGGGAGGAGTTATGGATAGTCGAAGGGTGGAAGTAGAGGGTATGACCTGTTATGGGAGGAATGGAGGAGGAGGCGATTAGGGGGGAGGAAACAACTGTACTCTAGGAACCGAGTGCAGAAGGAGAAGGCTATTGAGGAAGGGGGGAGGGAGTTGGGTAGGGGCAAGGTAAGTGGCAATCAGGAAGGGGAAGGAGGTTTCAGTCAGGGGAAGGTGCCGGCGGCCGGGGAAAGGGGCATTGGTTGGTTGGTCACGGCATAGGCACTGGGTGGTCACAAGGGATGTCGTGAGTTTTTTACTTTTAGTTGCTACTAATCCAGAAGAAAAGAATCATTGATCTTTACTCCCCAACCGAATATTAAAATCATAGGATATGAAA
The DNA here is from genome assembly GCF_013358625.1 of Macadamia integrifolia. Taxonomy (NCBI): domain Eukaryota; kingdom Viridiplantae; phylum Streptophyta; class Magnoliopsida; order Proteales; family Proteaceae; genus Macadamia; species Macadamia integrifolia. Next base: position 25,054,863 of record NC_056564.1, read on the forward strand.
GTTCAAGAAATCTCTGACCTGAATTGATAGAGAAGAGATAAAAAGAAGGATAGAAAGAAGACACCAAAATAGAACTATACGAAGCCCTTCCGAATGACTATTGTATGGTAACTACATGAGCCAAGAAACAGTGTAGTAGACTACATTTGCCCGTGGAGGTGAGTGGAAGAAGAATCCACAAATATGCTATAGTTATTGCTTCTAATAAAAGCTCGATCATAAATTCACTCGACCACTTGTTAGTCTTGCTACACTACTGGCTTGTCAAAGTGACATAGGCCACCGATTTATTTAAAATCAAGAGGCATTATAAATAAGGCATGCCAGCTAAGGCTAACTTATCTAGACACATTACAAGAATAAAGAAATAAACCAAGAAATAAATTGAACCGAACCATATCTCAACACTCCCCCTCAAGTTGGTGCATAGATATCGCACATGCCCAACTTGGAAATTATGGGATGAAAGCATTTAGCAGATAGACCCTTGGTAATAACATCTGCCAGCTTGTTCTCTGTGGTAACAAACGGAGTGCAGATCAGTCCATCTTCAATCTTTTCTCTGATGAAATTCTGATCAATTTCAAATTACGGCCTTGTTTTCGTAGTAGAGCCTCATAGGTCCCTTAGGAGTCAACTTCAGATCATTGAAAAACTTTTTTAACCAAATGAGCTCACTAACACCTTGTGCCATTGATCTATTGATGGAGGGCCAATAGGGGAAGGGAGAGAATAACTGAGATGGAACTCAGAGTTGCAGGGAGAGATGATTCGCACAAGAAGAAGGGGGAGAAGAGAATCACACACGCACAACCCGCAGGCACACACCACAATATTTAACTCAACTTCATTCTTCAATCTTATTTGTCTATTCCTTTACAACTAATTTAATGGAAAAATAAAAGACAAATAAAAACTCAACTGAAATAGCAAAAACTACCCTAATAAAGCAAACTGACACTCCAAACCCTCTAAATCCTACGTGAACATAACTTGCTAAAATAAAGTGAATAAAATAAAATCAAAGACAATCTTCCTAAATAAAGTAAATTCCTAAAATCTTACTAGATCCAAAACCAATATAGATTTGCTTCATCTTTGTCCGGAAACCCATATAGTTATGGATCGGTCTATGGGTGTGTATCTACATCAAGTCATCAACTCCCCTGGTGTTGAGAAAAACTCATCCATGAGTTTTGTAGAGGGTAATAGTAAAAGTTTATGAGCGGGGTGAAGTGCTCCTTGTCTACGACACGAACAAAATCCAAGTTATGAAGTTTTGGAGGTGCATTCAAGTCCGGAAAATCATGGGGAAGAAAAAACTCATAATGGGGAATAGCGGGCTCTGTACCGATGTGCGGGCTCTATACCGATGTTTTTTTTTATTTTCCCTTATTTAGCTCCCCTTAGGTTGGCTTCTCCTTGTTGGCTTAAGCCTTCCCTCCCCCTCTTTCCCCCCTTGTATATTCTTCTCTTCTCCTTGGTAATGAATTATTTATTCATCCAAAAAAAAAAAAAACACATCACAATTATTCTGCGTTTGTACAATGCCAAACATCTAAAGTGGTTGTATTGGTTGTTTTTTTTGATAACATTATAATTTATGGAGATGATGCATCCAAAATTACAGAAGAGAAGGCTTATCCACATCATCAATTTCATATGAAAGACCTATAATATAAAACTGGTATGCTTTCCTCTAAACTAGTTGACATTGCTGTAGATCCTCATAAAAATCTTGGCACTACTAACTGTGAAGATTTTGATGATAAGCACCGATATAGAAGACTGGTGGGGAAATTACTTATTTGACTGATACACAGCCTGACATGTCATTTGCAATTGGGATTATCAGTAAGTTTAAGCAGTCATAAGAAAAGATCTACTAAGAGGCAGCTTGTTGGATCTTAAGGTATCCGAAGGGAGCTCCAGGAAAAGGGCTCATTTATCAGCCTCATCAGAATGTTGATTTGGTAAGGTATTCTTATGTTGATTAGGCTGGTGTTGATGGTGATAGGAAATCTATGACGAGATTATACATGTTTATCGATGGTAATCTAATCACATGTTATAGCAAGATGCAGACCACTGTGGCTTGGTCTAGTGCTAAAGCTGAATATAGAGCTATGGCTCATACCGTTGTTGAGTTAATGTGGTACTTTCTCTCCTTGAAGAGATGGAGTTTCCTGTTCCCCATCCTATGAAGATGTATTATGATAACCAAGCTGCTATCAACCCTGTGTTAATAAGAGGATAAAGCACATCGAAGTCGATTTTCATTTTGTGTGGGGTGCTGTCATGAAGAAGTTGATTGTTACACCATTGTTTTCTCTACTGATAAGCTCGGTGATATGTTTACCAAGCCTTTGTTTGGGCCTGCCTTCCAGAAGAATTGTTTCAAGTTGGGCATGTGTGATCTATATACTTTAGCTTGAGGGGGCTTGTTAAAGTCTATGGATATGTACACGTGTCACATACACTCATAACTGATAGCCATGGTTCCTAAACTCGAGCGAAACATGTGAAATTTCACATATTTCACAGGTATCGACACAGGTCAAAACGAAACCATAGGGGATTTTAAAAAATCTCCTGTTTTGATCTGATTTCGACAGGTTTCGACCAAAATTCCCATGTTTCGATAAGTTTCGACCGAAACATGGGAAATTTCAACCTTCTCTTGTGCATTTTTTCTCCCAAGTTTAGTGAAGATTTTCATTTTATGATATTTGGCATAAATAAGGAAATACCCCCTATTTGAATCCAATAAAAATAGTTTAAAAATCAAATTCCTAAAGGATAAAAAGTCAACCCCCCAGTCCAAGAACAAAAACTGGATTTTGGTTATAGGGGCAATTTTCAACTTTTAAATGCTAGGGTTTTTCTCAATTATAAAAATTTTATAAATCTTATAATGTTAAAACATTGCCAAAAACCAAAAGTCCGGTAAAATAATCTTTTGTTTTGATATCCCTAAAATTATTTTAATTCAGGATATTTTAACAGCATTTGCGCACTTTAAAATAAGTTTGACCGGAGCATAACTGTCATTACAACTCAGATTTAAGTAATCTTAGACTTGTTGGAAAGCTGATTTTATGTTATGCCTAATACAAAAGGTCTCATGTAAAAATAAAAATCATTTGACCAGTCAAACTTACTATAGAACAAGAGCATTTCTCTAAATGTTGATTCTTTATAATTTAATGTGACTTAATGTTGATTTTTTATGATTTGATGTGGCTAAATGTTGATTTTAATGACTTAATGTGGCTTAATGTTGATTTTTTATGATATATGGTATATATAGCTTACTAAATAATGTTAGAAAAGACAACATGCATGCCTTGAGGGTAGTAAGTCACTACTTGGATGGAACCGCATAGACACTCTACTTGGAATTGAGTCACTACTTTCGAGTGTTGAGTAATTGAGTCACTATTGTTCAGTGTTGATTAATAACTGTTGATGACGTAATATTTTTATCTATTTTGGATCATTTGGATTATGTCTTATGTTTTGATGTAGATTGTAGACTATATATAGTTATTATGTAGTAAAGTTTCAGAATTTAAGCCAACAAGTCAGCGTAATGATTATCGAACCTTTGGTTCACCGCACAAGTAAGACTCTGTGTGTGTGTTTTTTTTTTATGAAACTAATGATGTGAACGTGTTAGAAATGTTTAAAATAGGTTGTACACAAAAAATCAGACAAAAAAAACACTGTTTGGGGGTCAAAACCTAAGTTTCCACCATACCGGGAAAAATTCCCCGGTATCCTCAAAATTTCCCATGTTTCCCATGAAATTTCGGTCTCCCCAGAGGTCGAAACCTGGTCGAAACCCGATGCCGTGAACCTTGCTGATAGCTTACTCTTGTGGTTTTCTCTTAGTCAGTCTTTAGGTACTTTTATGTTTCCTATTTTGTGTCTAGTTCAGTTGCCTAGCTTGCCTGCAGCTAGTAATCTTTCTAATATTTATATATGGTCAAGGGGTGAACTCTATATCTCACTAATTCTGCTTTCTCACTGCTGCAGAATTCTTCTTCTTCCATCTCTCTCTTCTCCTTCTTCCTTTGTGATACCGCTGGTTTATTAGATTTAATATTGTTACAACTAGGTTTGATGTCAACAGTAATGGCTTTGCAGGTCAGTCAATACAGTATGGTTTAACAAAAAAGGGGAGGGGGTGAACGTGAATGTCTATAGATAAACGCTAGAAGCAAAAAGTTTCCATTGGAACCACAGCAACATGTCTCGAACCCTTGCACCTAGAAGGCCTTAAAAGAATTAGGATGGAAACTCGACCAAACAGAAAATCTCCACAAACTTACGTGGCTCTATTTTTTTCCCCTTTTGTTTCAAAAAACAATTGAATAGGCCTTATATAGCTGTTCTCATGTTTCAATGCCCGGACATGCTACTTCAATTTAATGACTTTTTGAACCAAGTAGCAAAATTCTGGACACTTGACACCAAAGGAAACATATTTTGCCTCATATTTAGTCCTTTTCAACTACTGATCTCATCCTTTAACATACATACACAAGTTGGTAATTGCGAGCAAGTACAGAGAAAATGCAAGGAATAGATTCTTTACCTGAACAAGGCATTTGGGATGCAATGCAACATTGTCAATGCAGCTGTCAGCCTTGAACCAGTCGACTGCTAAGAGCTTCAAAAGAGGATCTCCTCCCGTTATCTAAGGGGAAACAAAGTGATAGATTTACACAGCTGATTGACCAAGAAATCCAATTTAAAATTTTCAATATGAACCAAAGAAAAGATTTTCTTTCAGTGTGGTCATAGACATAAGAAAAACTTAAGATTGGAAATGAGGATGATATATACTCAAAAATAAAAAAAATAAAAAAAATAAAAAAAAAACCTGCAATGAGATGAGTTTATAGCATACAGCCCTAAAAAATACTCTATCCAGCATATTTCAATGGATCTAAGAAAAGTGGCAATGTGAAATTGCAGTGAGATGAATTTATAGCATACAGCCCTAAAAATAACTCCATCCAGCATAATTCCATTGATCTAAGAAGGGTGGAAATGCGTCATTTTGTGTCAAGACTCAGGACACAATAAAAGCACAATACAACTTTCTTCAACTAAAGCTGCTTATTAAAAAGCTCAATAACCCAATGCAATAGAAAGACCACCAACACGAGCATAGCATGTCTAATAATGGTTGTGTTCAGGTTAGCTTGATAGGACTTGAAACAACATGAAACTAACTGAAACAATAAACAATAGAACGGGAAATGATAAGAGGACGGAATTCTTATTAAAAAACAAGAAGTAATAAATGGGCTGTATGGGTCAATTTCGGAAATGGCTAGTTTCAACATGAAAATGATCTGTTTTCTTTGTCTCCATTTCATGTATATCTGAAATATACACAGAAGCAATAACACACCGAAAAACAGATTTAATGGGTTGTGCTCATGTTGGTTGGTGGGTATGTTGCATGTTTGAGTATTGCCACCGCTATACCTGAGAAGGAAGCATCTTTAGTATAAGTTGCATCGAAATGAACCAAGGACAAAGAACATACCTGACACATATTATGGTACCTCATTATAATAGATATGAGCGAAAGAATGTATCCTATTTCTCCTCAGGGGGTTGAACCCATAGTATGAACCTATTAATGTCTTTCCTCATTGCTTCTCCTATGGTTATATTAGGCCTACCCCTAATATGAATCAGATCACTCCTCCGTACTGGTACATCCCAAGGCCTCTATTGAACATGGTCATGCCAGCTCAAACGACTTCCTCAGAGCTTATCTTGTGTCATGGCAATTCCCAAATCAGCTCTAATATGGGCATTCCTTACTTTATCCTTCCTATGTTTTCTGCACATCCATCTCAACATTATCATCTCTACTACACTTAGTTTATCTATGTGACGCTTCTTAACTGCCCATACATCATAGTCGGCCGTATGAGTGTACAAATATCCTATAGAATTTTCCTTTAAGCTTTAAAAGAATATGTGGATCACACAAAACTATGGACGCACCTCTCTATTACATCCATCCCAATTTAATTCTTTATGAAACATCATCCTCTACATACAACAACTCAGCCTTATCCCAACTATATGTAGTCGACTACATGAAACATCATCATCTATATCACCTTCTTTATTTATGGTTAACCTAGATATCTAAAATAATCAGCTTGCGGTATCTCTCTCCTCAATTTCCATTATTTTGTAATCCGTCTTAGTGTAACTAAAGCTACACACCATAACTCCATCTTCGTTCTACTTATTTTAAAACCTCTTGGTTCCAAGGTTGATCTCCATAACCCTAACCAATTGTAAATCCTGGTTTTGTCCCATCCACCAAAACAATATCATCAACAAAAGGCAAATGCCACAGAATCTCATCTTGAATGTTCCTGGTAAACTCATCCATGATAAGCGCAAACAAGGGTTTAATGCTAATCCTTGATGTAACCTAATTGTAATTAGGAATTCAATACCTTGACCTCCCATAGTTCTCACACTAGTAACCGCGCCCTTATACATATCTTTAATTTTTTTCACATACTTAATTGAGACCTTTCTCTTCTCTAGTACATGTCAGATTAACCTCTAGGGACTCTATCATAGGCTTTTTCTAGGTCAATAAAGACCATATGGTGATCCTTTATGCAAACTCTATACCTTTCCATGAACCTCCTGAATAAGTAAATAACTCCTATCGTGGAGCTACCTAGCATAAAACCAAATTCTCCGAGATAGTAGTTTCTCTTCTTAGGTGGGCTTCAATAACCTTCTCCCATAATTTCGTAGTATGAAAAATTAGTTTCATGCCTCTATTCTAATGGCAAAGTCCTCAAATAACCATGGTCACCACTAAACTTATTCCTTTCACAAGTTATTAAGGGTCACCTCGGTTTAGTGGGGCATGGACTCTGCAAGCTTGCCTAATCAATTGCACCTACTGAGCACCATCACCCCATGCCTTATTATGTGAGACCTCTAGCCTACATTTCTAATGGGTAGAGAGGGAGGGTAGATAAGATAACTTCACTAAATACAGAGTTGAACATCTTCTTCGATACTTATGGAAATTCCCCGTTTTTCGAGGACTTAAAACTAAGTCTATTACTCATCTATCATGGGAAGGCATTCTATTCCAACACCGTTGGACATCTCAATTGGGCCTAAAGCTGGGTCCTCTCCTGTGACTGATCTGTTCACCTCCCTTGGGCCAGCCTGTTGCCCAAGTTAGGTTGTTGAGAGATGGAGCAAGCTATTTTCTTCTCAGGGCATCTTTATAAGAAACCCATTCCCCAAGTGTTCTTGTATGTGTAAGGGCCACTCTTATTATATTTGTAAGAGTATGAACTATCCAGCGCTTAGGCTTTTGATATATGCATCACTGCCTGGCTGAATCATCTCATAAATCAGAGGAGACAGATCTGTCAAACCTATCATCCCAATAGAGGATTACAATCTAAACCCATCCAGCCAACGAACCAGATGGGAGAAGTTCTAGGAACCATCTCATGGAAGTTGCCACTATCTATCACACCTCTAGCAGTTGAAGGTGTGGTTAAAGCAGTCTTCCCCCTTTGTTACCATCAATGGGACTATCTACTTGGAGACCCCTTCTAACCATGGGAATATCTATTGCCTTTTCAAAATAAAGTAGACCATATCTATCACTTCACATCTAAAACGACATAAACCCTCCAGAGTCTGACCTTGGTTGCATAAGAATTAAGAATGTAGAGGTAAAAAGAGAATTTCCAAATCCACCTATTGGTTAAAGTACAAAGGAGCTATTGAGTTTTTTTTGGATGAATAAAATATTAATTATGAGAGAAGAGAATAGGCAAAGACATGTGAACATCAAGAAAACAGGAAAAAAAAGGCATTACATGTTCATGTAGAAAGCAAAGGTTAGTGGAGGCGTAGATGAGGTCCATGAGGAGCCTTATCAATACAGGGGGTTGAAGAAGCAACTTTGCTTGCTACAGAAGTTCGAAACAGATATTTCATATTTTTCCCAGGCAGTGACAACTGACAAATGTGTGAACTTTTTGATGAAACCTGAAATCATAGTTTTCAAGGCATAAGGCGACCCAAGGCAAGTCAAATCAAGGTGACAGAAACAAGGTGACGCCTAGGCGCCAGTCCAGGCTGAGCCGTCTCGACACCTTGACAGCCTTGCCTGAAATAAGCACCAAAGATTTTTTTTTTTCTTTTTTTAGCGGAGGCGGGGGGCAGGAGGGAGGTAGGGTTGAAGGTTTTCTTATGATTGGAGGGGGATGGATTTATTGGTGACAGTGAGTTTTTTCTTGATATAGGATGTCCTCTCATCTCATTCCTTCTTAAGTCTTGTTCTATGTTCTGTGTTTGTTTCCTTTTGGTATCACTAGTATCTCTTTCTTTATCATTGACCAAACAAAAGGATACAAAAGAAGAAGAAGAAAATATGATGTGTACTAATAATACAGAAGAAGCTACTATACCTCATAATTGCTCAAATTGAACAGAGCAATTAAAGGAAGGAAAGATGGAACAACCTTACAATTATCCTTTAAGTATGTCTTTCCTCTTATCATAAATCCTTGTCCTCCCGGACAAGACCAACAATTTGTGTCACTAGCATCTTTTCCTTGGGACATGGAACCATGATACTGACTTGCATCAATACTGATAGGAGGAATGTGGCCATCCAATTCCTTATTTGTGACTGTAACTGCACCAGAACAAATTGAAGTTAATTCTTAAGGTTTTACGTGAACTAATCATCATTTAAGGTCCACAAGTATAATTAGAAGAAACTAAAAATGATACCTTCATCAACAATAAACTGTAAATACTATTTCCTTTGGTATTTTTATTTAGACAAAATTTGTTACTATTTTTAATATACTACTCAGCACCAAAGGTTTTGAAATATGCAATAGAAATCATCAGCTGCAGCATCTGATGCAGAGGATTACTGGCATAGTGATACATATTTTTCGGACCCATCAATAAAAATATTTTCTTCTTTTTTGTTTTTATTAGGAGGAGATTTGTCACTAAATTTGTTGATATGACAAAGGAATGATAACAGCACCAGAGAGGGAAAGCAAGCTATGAGATGAAAAAGGATAGAGTACCATCCACAAATTTTAGGATCCAATTACCAAAAATTTGAATTGGTTGTCTGATTAAATAGCTCAACACTACAGCATAATATTAATTATTATTATTATTATTATTATTATTATTATTATTATTATTATTTTGGATGAATAAATAAATTTATTACCAAAGGAGAGAAGAAATTACAAGGAGAAAAGAGTGGGGGAGAAGGCTTAAGCAAACAAGGAGAAGCCAACCCCAAAGGGAGCAAAACAATACAGCAACAAAAAGCTAAAAGCACCAACAGCCAAAGAAAGCCTAAGGGAAACCAGCAGCCAGGGGAGGGAAGGGAAGGGAGGAGGGAGGGGGAACAGGAACCAGCATAATTATTCACCTAGCCAAAATATCTAAGTTCACATTTACTCACCGAATTGTTAATCAAGCAGAAAAGAGAGAAAAATAACATAACCATGGGAAAACACATAAGCATGTACTTCATCTAAATTATCTATGTTAATTTATGAGTGAAATTACAGAAAAGTAAAATGATTTCCTCACAGCTGAAGAGGAGAATGATATTAAGGTCTAGTTTAGGCAATATTACCTGAACTCCGTTTCAAGGCCAAGCTCGCGATGGCCCATGAGACATTCTTTAGCTTCATTTTCCCATCCTGAAAGAAAGTCAAGAAGCAGGTCAAAATTTGACTGCTCTATGTGCCTGTGTGCTCATATATGTGCGTCTGTGTGTCTCTGTGTGTGTGTGTGTGTGTGTGTGTGTGCATTCTAAAGTCAAGGAGAAGTAAAACCATTGTCTGTGAGTGTTAACAGATTAAAAATTCTCAGTCCATGATAAAATAACAGTAATGGCAGTAAACGCAGACCATCTTGTCATCCTCTATATCGTCATCACTATCCTCATCATCAGATGATGGATCAGCAGCAATTGCATCATAGAATTCATCACTAACTTCTTCATCCTCAAATTCACCACTTGCACTAGAAGTAGAGACTTTTGAATGGACAACAGTAGTTGAAGAGTCAAATCTGAATGCAGGATTTGCTTCAAAGTATTCCTTGAGGCCTAAACAATCAAATGGAGAAAAGAAATAAAAATTCTACCTAAATTTATATGTATATATATATATATATACATAACTGTTTGTAACCAACACATTTTCAAAGCATAACAAATTCGAGAGAAAGAGATATTGTAAGATAATTCCAATATGTATGAATGAACAATAGTTGTTGGAAATTCAGATGTGAGTGCAGGATTTGCTCCAAAGTACATATTAACGCATAAACAATCAATGAAATGGATAAAGGAAATAAGAAATCCTCCCATTATGGAGGAGAAATAATGATACGCAAGTGCGTACATCTACAATACGACCATAGCTCTGCTCCTATGACCCCGCCCTAACCCCCTATGTCCCTTTCTCCTCTGGTGGATTCCACCGCCAGATATCCTCCCCCTCTGCCCCAAACCTCCACTGACCCCTCTTCCCCTGACCCACCTCCACCCCCTTCCTCTTCTCCCAAACCTTCTCCTCCGAAAACTTGGACATCGATTGTCTCCTCCAACTCCCACCCTTCTCGTGTCGGCCTCCTCCTCACCTTTGTTCCCCATCCCCTCTGCAACAATGCTCCAGTGGGGTTCTGCCCTGTGGGTCTCCTTGACTCAGAGATTGCAAAATGGAAAACTTGCCACTTAGGGCATTTCCTTGGAAGCAGGCACCCTTTCCCAATCGTGAAAGCTTCTCTCTCTCGGCAATGGCGAACTTCTGGCATGCTCTGTATGTTCCTCCTTGATAATGGCATTTTCATTTTTAACTTCTCAAATGAAGAAGAAAAGAACATTGTCCTTGAAGGTTGCCCTTGGCTTGATGCCAAAAAACCATCTTGGGACAAGAGTCAACATGAAATCCTTTCCCTCTTCTACTTGAGTTTCTTAAACCCTTTTTCTTGTACCCTGTTTTCCCCTCCCCTGAGCTTCGGCCTCCATGGCTGCCCCCCTGCTGGGGGGCCTCCCACCTATGTATCCTTTCCTCCTCCCTCATCTCCTTCATCCTCCATGCCCCCTGCTCTTCCCCTCCACCCACAACCTTCCCCCTTAGCCGACGCCTAGAACACACATCACAAGTTTACCGTCTCCCCTCTCATCGACGGCCTTTCCCTCCACTTCATCCCTCCTTGTAAGCTAGGAGTCTCTGTTAGCCAAATGCCCTATGGGCCTTCTTGACGCAGAAGCTTCCAAATGGTCCAACTCCATCATAGGCCACTTTCTGGACAAGCGACCTCCCTTTCACTTGGTTAAGCACTCTCTCATGAAGTAGTGGAAACCTACAAGTACAGTGGACACTTTCTTGGTTGATCACGGCTTCTTCATGTTCAAATTCTCTTAGGAAATAGACAAGGCTCGTTGTTTGGAAGTTGGTTCGTGGCTGGTGAGTCGCAAGCCAATTTTCCTTTGGCCTTGGCACCGACAACTGATGTTGAACCATGTGGATTATTCGACGATTCCCCTCTGGGTTTCTCTGCCGGGTCTCCCCTTGCATTTTTGGTGCACCGAGGGCTTAAGCATTGTCAGCCCTATGCTTGGTACCTCCGATATGCTCTAATGCTAGGACCAACAGGAAAGACCGACTTGCCTACACTCGGATTTTCATAAAAGTTCCTACCTCGGAAGCTCTTCCTTCATCAATCACTATTCAAGATGGGGAGGAGCTATGCTTCCAACAACCCATTTGTTATGATTGGCGGCCTCCTCAATGTCTCTACTGCAAAGTCTTCAGCCACAATTCAGTAGCCTGTCTTCCAAAGGCCTCCGCTGGTGAGCTAGAAGATGATACTCAGGTCAACTTCATCGCTCCTACTCCCACAAAGACAGATCGGTTATATCAGCCACCAATGATCGTTCCTTTCTCCCTCCTCCGGCGAGGGGTAGGGGCTTCGCTAGGCGTCGACAACAGCATCGAATCTCCACCACCTCTACTGACTTGCACCCTGCGGATCCTACTAAACTTTTGCCCTTTGCGCAAAGTAGATTCTCGATCTTACAGCCGAATGTGGAGATGGAACAACTTTACCCTATCCGCATCCCTACCACGGACCCCCTATCGGTTCCCAAGAAGTTCCTTCTTTCGATGATACTTCCTTTTACTCGTCTTTTGGATCTTCTACCTCTGATGCTTCCTCTGAAGACGAGATCTCTACCGATGAGAAATTTGACGACGAAACCCCTCCTCTGCTTCTCACTGCCACTCGCCCCCTGCAGGTGCTCCTTCTGGAAATCTCTCCTCTGTCTTGGAGAAAGGCCCTTATGTTTCCTCCACATCGCTCTACTCTCAGCCTTTAGACCCCAACCCTACCGGTTCGGTTGGCTTGTTGGTTGAACCAGAGGTAAGCCCTCCCTTTGCTTCTTCCGCCACTCCTTTGGACAGCCAAGCCCATCTCCCTCTCTCCAACCCAGTCACCCTTACTCCTTGCTCTCAGGCCCATCCCATGGACTTGACCCTCCATGGCCCACCTCCTAGTATCTCCCCCACTTCAACCCATTCCACCAACATTACTCTTCCTAGACCTCCCATTTTGTCTCCTCCTCAGCCCAATACTGATACCACACCCATCCTTCTATTGACCCGATCCATTACCCCTGCTAACCAGTCTACTTTGCCCGCCACCACTGCTCCTTCGAAGAAATCCTCCGCCAAAAAACCTCATGCTCCCTCTATAAAGCTTCCTCCCAACCAGCTGACCACCATTGCCTCCCCTAATCCTCGCTCCTACCAGCGCCGCAATAAGTCTCGGCCTCCTTCTGTCCCCAGCTCCCTCCCTTTAGAGCTTGAGTTGCCCTCCTCCTTGCCTACCTGATGTCTCAAGCCTTTGTCTGGAACCTTAGGGGTCTAAACTCCCCTAATAAGCACCCTGTTGTCAGTTTTCTCATCAAAGATCTCCATCCCGCCTTCTGTTCTTCGCTGGAAACTCACATAAAGGAGCCTTCCTTATCCTGGGTTGCCTCCATCATTGTCGCTGGCTAGTCCTTCTTTACCAACCATTCCCATCATCCAAATGGGAGAATTTTCTTTCTTTGCGACCCGGAAGTTTTCTCTGTTTCCCTCATCTCTTCCTCCTCCCAACTCCTTCATTTGGCCATTTCCGATGTTGCATGCAGCTTCTCCTTTTTGTTCTTAGCCGTCTATGCTTCCAATCAAATGATTGATAGAGATATTCTATGGAATGATCTTCGTAGCCTCGTTGGTTAAGTGGGTCTCGGCCTTGGGGTATTTATGGGGACTTCAATGTCGTTCGGTACTCATGAAAAACGAGGGGGCCATTTAAACTCTGGAAATATCGAGGCCTTCAATGATTGCATTGAGGACGAGGATATTGCTGTAGATGACCTCCGTTGGTCTAGTACCAAATCTCGTGGAATAACAAAAGAATGGGGTCTTCCCGTATTGCTTGCAAGCTTGACAGGAATCAGAGATCATTGGAGATTTTGGAATTTGTAAACTTGGAACCTAATATGAAGAGAGAAGAGAAGATAGGCGCATTACAGTAAAAAATATGGGGGGGGGGGGGGGAATGCCCCATAAGAAATTGATCGTCAGAGCCAAATGAATAGAAAGGTTTATATTTGGTTCGGAAGTTTTGAGAAGATAATATACTTTCATTAAGTGATTTATTAGATAATCAAAAACAAAACTTGGCTATCTACTTTCCCCTCCTCTGCAACTTTTCAGCCTCCATCCATTTCAGACCATAGCCCCATATTCGTTTTAATCCACCCCTATACATCTTTTGGTCCTAAGCCATTTAAATTCTTTAGGTGGGCCTCTCATCTAGATTTCACAAATGTTGTTAAGCCTAGCTCAAGCCTGTCCAAGCTTTCTCAACTCCCCTTATTACCTTTTCTAGGAAGCTCAGAAATGTCAAAGAAGCTTTAAAGCTTTGGAATACTAACTCTTTTGGGAACATCTCATCTCTCGTTTGGGTGTTTTTTTTTTTTACCGAAACGAATCACATGCGAAATAAGATGTAGGCAAAGTTTCGGTCGAAATTTTGGTATCTTGCCGAAACGGTACAATCCCCTTGTTATAAAATATAAATACTCCATCTCGTCGATTTCGACTCTATCTCGGCTATTTCGGTTCAAGGAAGCTATTTTGAAGGGAAAACACTCCTTCCATCCTCTAATTAGGCACATCATCACACTCTTTGACTTCCATTGGACTCCTACAAGAAGATCTATACATTCAAAGCCTTAGGAAGATAAAGTTCTTTCTCTGAAACCTTTTTTTTTTTTTGAAATAGTACACAAATACTTGTTGGATGCTTGTAGATTTTATATATGTTAGACATTAGAGGCTGATCTATAACCTCAGGAACCGAATTTTTTTTTTTGGTACATAAATATTTTTTTTTATATATTTTTTTTTTTTGTTTAAAAATTCATTCTCCATTAACATAAATTGTTACTTTTTATGCTAAATATTGTTTTGATGGTTGTCGACTATATATATGTTAGTCATCAATGGCTGTTCTACGACTCCATTGGAGTGAAATTTTTTTCTAGCCGGTATTTATACAAGTGTTAAGTGTTTTGGAACATAAATAATCCTATACACTTGTTGTACCTTATAATGCAACTGAATGGTGGGTATTGTATGGGGGTTCGTCTCCGGAATTGAGGAATATTGCCATCAAAGTACTCTCCCAGACATGTTCTGCATCTGGTTATGAGAGAAATTGGAGCACATTTTCACTCATCCATTCGAAGAGGCGGAATCAATTGGGTTCACAACGTCTGAATGACTTGGTGTATGTGCATTATAATATGAGACTGAGGATGCAACACATACGCATGGGTCAGGATAATGATAGGGGCCAGATCGAGCTAGCTGATATTTTCCAGATCGACTCAGATGATGAGGATCCTCAGTGGACTGGGTGAGGGATAGAGGCGAGCCGTTGATGGATCGGACGGGAGGTAGGCCAGACCCATATCTAGTGCGAGAGATGGCGGTTAATGTTGATGATTATATGGCCACAGATCTCACAGACCCCTCGACCATTCAAGCCTGCACCTGATAGGGATGATGATGACGAAGAGGATTGGTCCATTTCATCGGGTGGTCGTACCCACACCCAGACTCAGACATAGAGACATGGTGATGATGGTGATGGTGATGGCGATGACGATGATGGTGATGGGGACGTGGTGGTGATAGATTTGAAGGAGTGAGCAATATGAGTAGGCCGATCCACAGCCGGCGTTGGTGCGATTCACTGGGGAGAGTCAGTTTGAGTATGCCACACAAGATTCTCATCATAGTGCACGTCCATCAGGTGGAGGGAGGAGTTCAGGTTACAGTAGAGGGCCTCGTCGCCGATTCGGTGAAGGGCAACGAGATTGTACGGACATTGATAGTCTATCTACTTCTATTAGTGGAATGAGTTTGAGTGGAGGGGATAGTCATCCGGACAGCGAGAGTAGAGGGAGTGGGCAATGGCATGTCCCATCATTTACTGGAGGGAGCACCTGGTCGCACTATCATGGACCTAATGGTCAATTCACTGGGATGGGGCATACTTCTAGTTCATCCATTCCTAGTAGTAGTACTGACCATGGCTCCCAAACCCAGTCACATGGTAGTGGCTTTGTGGACACTATATTCTCATACCCAGCGGTCCCAACCAACCCGTACACGTTGCTGGATCCATTAGTTGATAGTAACTCAATGGTTCTTCTTCTTCATACTATGGCGGTGATATGTACCCTCGGATATGTTACGTTCAGTATGTAGATGACTCAGTCTTTTTGGCAACTATGGAGGACTATGTTTGATTATTCTCTCAGAATATTACGTGGCATGCATTTGTGGTGCAGTATGAGGAAAATGCACGTCATTTCTTTCGCACTGAGCGTGGATTCCAGCCAGGCCATCATAATTCTTTCCAGTAGATAGTAGATACTACATAGTCTATGATTACTGTTGTACATTTGTACTGTTATGTAAGTTACATGGTCGGTGTTTGACTTTAGTTGGGACTTGCGGATTAGGGAGTCACATAGTATACTACTCTAATACTCTAAATATTAGCTAATTAATGTTGATGTATGTTTGATCATAGCTTAAATGCATTATTTATTTGTTTTACTATCATATTACATCTTGTTCTAGTAATGAAGTAGGTACAATTTCTAGAATAGTTCAACGGTTGATGCCATACAAAGGTACAACTCTAGAATAATATCATGTTCTAATATTTTTGCATTTTTATGTTCTTAACATGTTTATTAACCTTAAAATAGGCTATCCCCCAAGTTTCAGGTCAAAATACCACCGTTTGACTATTGAAATAGCCAAACGAAAAAAAAAAAATACATTGTTTCGACCAAAATCTCGCCGAAATTTAGGTATTTTGGTGGTCATGAACCCACCGAGATACCGAAACGAAACGAGATTTTAAACCTTGCTTGTTGCTGATTGCAGAAATCGGTTGTCCCCCATCCAAATTCAGATTCAATCTGATCACCTGAACTCCTCCCTGGTTGAGGAAGAGAAATCTGAATCTACAAATCTTTCATCTCTTTTGTCTTAGGAAGAAAGCTTAGTTGAAATACGTGAATGGAGAGGAACAATGAGATGTGTGATGAGGAAGAAGATGGAGAAGTAGAAGAGGCAGAAGAGAGAGGATCGATGGATGTTGGAATAGTGTATTGTGTGAGATAATCTTACCTACACCAATATATCCTTTACTAATATATTTACAAGGTATTACACAAACCTCCCTAAGGAGGGAAATTACAATACCTCCCTAAGGAGGAAAAAGAGAATAAAACATAATGAGATAAATTACAATACTGCCCTTAGACTAACATAACTGATATCTCTAACACTCCCCCTCAAGCTGGAGAATAAATATCATGCATTCCTAGCTTGGACAGCAGAGAACTGAACTGATGATGAATAAGACCCTTTGTGAAGATATCAACCAACTGATTTCCAGTCCTCACAAGAGGTGTGCATATGTAACCGGTGTCAATCTTCCCCTTAATGAAATGTTTGTCCACCTCTATGGGCTTCGTCCTGTCATGCTAAACAGGGTTGTGGGCTATACTTATGGCAGCCTTGTTGTCACAATAAAGCCTCATAGGTGCCTCAGTATTAATACCCAATTCTTGGACAAGCCTTCTCAACCAGAGAAGCTCACACACTCTATGAGCCATAGCTCTAAATTCTGCCTCTGCACTAGACCGAGCCACCACAGATTGCCTCTTGCTCCGCCATGTAACTAGGTTTCCACCGACAAATGTGTAATAGCCTGATGTAGATCTCCTATCAGAAACTGAGTCAGCCCAATCTGCATCAGTGAAGCCTTCTATCCTCATGTGGTTATGCTTGGCAAAAAGTAGTCATTTTCCTAGGGAGGACTTCAAATACCGGATGATGTGGTAAACTGCATCCACTCTTGGGAGCATGCATAAACTACCTCACCACCCCCACTGCATAAGTAATGTCTAGACGAGTCAATGACAAATAAATAAGCTTCCCAACTAGCCTTTGATATTTTCCCGCATCAACAAAAGAAGGGCCAGCATCTTCCCCCAACTTATGATTCTGCTCAATAGGAGAACTTGCAGACTTGCAGTCTAACATTCATGTTTCTTTTAAGAGGTCTAGAATAAACTTTCTTTGGCCTATATTTATGCCCTTCTTGGATCTAGACACTTCAATCCCCAAGAAATACTTTAAGGATCCTAGATCCTTAATCTCAAACTGATGGGCTAGGTAGTCCTTTAGATTGACTATCGCAGTTTTGTCATCTCCAGTTACCACAATGTCATCAAAATAGACAATCAAAGCTATGATGGTGCCATTACCATGCTTAGTGAACAGCATAGTTTTTAAGGCACTGCTAAGGCGTCGCCTTACCAGCGCCTTGGCGCTGATGCAGTCTAGAGATGGTAAGGCAGTGCTCCGCTTTATGTCAAGTGGCGCTTAAGGCTGCGTTCGGTTGCAAGGGAAATGGGAAGGGACGTGAAGGGAAGGGAAGTGAAGTGAAGTGAAAGGGAAGTGAAGCAATTTTTTTTTCCCTTTCAAGTCGTTTGGTTGCAACAGAAGTGAAGTGAAATTAATTTACCATAGTTGTTTGGTTGGATGTAAAATAGATGTAAAATTTTAAAAAACTAATAATCCAACCAAACTCTTTAAATGAATATCTTACATTGGTATGAATATAAAACTTTAATATTTATTTAACATATGAGTAATAGGATTCAACTAGGATTTGAGCCAAATAGATTGGTTTTATAAAAAAATTACACAGGAACACTTTAGTCGATAAGGCGACGCTTTATGCCCGCCTTATCGCTAAAGCGCTCTGAAAGACCCTCAAACGCCTCCGTCGCCTTACCGCCTTAAAAACTATGGTGAACAGAGTGGGGTTAACCTGACTTTGGGAATAGTCATTCTTTAGGATGGCCTGTCGAAACCTTTTAAACCAGGCATTCGAGGATTGTTTAAGACCATACAAAGCCTTCTTGAGAAGACACACATTTCCTGCAGCTGAAGGGAACTTGAATCCAAGAAGAGTTTGCATATACACTTCCTCTTCTAAGTCACTATGTAGGAGGAAGGCATTCTTCACATCTAATTGATACAATGGCCAATCCTTATTTGCTGCCAGAGATAAAAGGACCCTTATGGTGTTATACTTAGCCATATGAGCAAATGTCTCCTGATAGTCAATCTCATACACTTAGATGTATTCTTTTGCCACCAGCCTAGCTTTATACCTCTCAATAGTACCATCTGACCGGTACTTGATGTGTAGACCCACTTGCATCCAACTGGAGTTCTCCCCCTTGGAAGGTCAACCAACTTCCAGGTACAATTTTTTTCAAAGGCCATCATTTCCTCAGTTATAGCTTGCTTCCACTTTGGGTCAGACATAGCTTCAGAAACATTCTTGGGAATAGAAGTAGATGAGAGAGCAATAGTAAATGCAACACCTGTAGGGGATAGAGAGTCATAGGAAACAAACTGGGCTATAGGATTAGTACAAACTCTTTTTCCCTTCCTAATAGCAATAGGAAGATCTAACTCTGATGTGGAAGGAAGGATATTACCTGACTAAGGAGGGTGGATCTCAGGAGTTGGATTCAAAGAGGTCTCTCGGCAGGCCTTCTTGTTCCTCCTTGTGTACACAATGGTCTCCTTATCATTACCTGAACCTGAACCACCTCTTGAATGATCACCAACATCAATAATATCCACCTCTTTATGTTTTCCAATGTCAAGCATAAAAAGAGAGATAGGTAATGGGGATAGAAAAGGGATCTCATCAGTAGCATTTTCAACCTTTTCACCTCCATTAAGCTCCCCCTGAAAAGGATGCTGGGGAGAGGCAAAAAAAGGACCAGACTCAAGGAAGGTGACATCTTTAGAGAGAAGCCTGCGTCTGGAAAAAGGATGATATCACTTGTATCCCTTAGTAGTGGAGGAGTAGCCAAGAAAGATACATTTAAGTGCCTTGGGGTCCAGTTTAGTCCGAGAAGACTTATTAACATGGACATAACAAATACACCCAAACACTTTGGGTGGAAGAGAGAACAAAGAAAGCTGAGGAGATAAGATGTCCAAGGGGGTTTTGGAGCCAAAGAGTGGTGTTGGCATACGGTTGATAAAAAAAGCAGTAGTAAGAAGGGCATCAGACTAAAAAGTTTTACGAATATGCATGCCAAAGAGAAGACTCCTACTGACCTCCAACAAATGGCGATTTTTCCTCTCAGCTACCATTTTGTTGGGGTGTGTCAACACAAGCTAGCTGATGGATAATGCCATGGTCAGTAAAAAAGTCTTGAAAACCACCATACATATACTCCCCCCTTTGTCAAAACGCACAATTTTAATTTTGGTGTCAAATTGTGTACATACCATATGATAAAAAATTTTGAAGGCATCATACAAATCACTCTTGTGCTTAATCAGAACAGTCCAAGTAGCACGGGAAAAATCATCAACAAAAGAAATAAAGTAATGAAAACCAAGTAAAGAAGTAGTAGTAGAAGGGCCCCAAACATCAGAGTGCACAATATAAAAAGGAACAGTCGATCTATTACCATGATAAGGATAACAGGAACGACAATGTTTAGCAAAAATACACGGTTCACAATGAAAGACATGGGAACTAGGAAAAGAAGTAAATAAATGAGCTAACTGTTTCCTCATACCAACAAAAGATGGATGCCCCAAACGTTGGTGCCATAACATCACAGAATCCACAAAACTGCTATCAGTACGTCCACACACATAAGACTGAGCTGTAGCCAAAAAAGGTGATTGAGGTTCAAGTAGGTAAAGTCCTTTCTCCTCACGCCCACTACCAATAATCCTCTTCATCACCAAGTCCTGAAAGAGAAAATGAGAAGGAAAAAAAGAGACACAATAGTTTAAGGATTTTGTCAGATGGCTCACAGATAAGAGATTACGAGTAAGGTCAAGAACGTGAAGAACAGAATCAAGTGAAATGGAAGTAACATGAATGCTACCTTTACCAGAAATGAAGGAAAGGGAGCCATCGGCAACCCTGACCTTATCTCTACCGGAACAAATAGAGTATGTATCATAATAATGAGACGTACAAGTCATATGATCCGTAGCACCTGAATCAATAACCCAAGATGGAGCTGTGGAAGGAGCAGATGAGGAAACCTGTAAAGCGAAAGCTGAGGACTCTGGCACTATAAGGGAAGAAGATGAAGAGCCTCCCAGTTGAGACATGACCCTGCGGAATGTTGCAATATCCTCCCTAGTAAGAGAACTGTGCTCTGGTTGTGGGCTAGGAGCAGACCCTGTAGTAGCATGCTCAGTCTTAACACTGTGGGCTCTAGCTCCCCCACTACGGCCACCACGAGCACCACTAAAACCGCCACGAGGAGGTCGACCATGAAGAACCCAACATCTATCTTCGGTGTGCCCAGACTTCCCACAATGATCACAATGTCTATCCTCTCCACGAGGTGGGCCTTGGCCTCTGCCACCACCACACTAATCTTTCTGAGAGCTAGTAGTAAGAGCGGACCGCTTAAGAGGAGGAGCATGTGCCATGGCCACCCGCCTGGTCTCCTCACTCTGCAAACAACTACACACTTCATCAAGGGATGAAAGTGAAGATAGGCCCGATATTTGTATCCGGAAAGGCTCATACTCGGGATTTAACCCACCAAGCAACAGAAGAACCCTCTCCTTCTCAAGTGTCTGGTAAACCTTAGCTTCATCCTCAGGATTGGACAGTTGGAGGTCTCTATAATGATCATACTCCTCCCAGAGACTAATGACAGTGATGTAGTACTCAGAAATGGTTTTTATCTCCTTGCTTAATGCCAATAACCTTCTGAAGTAATTGATAAACCTTTGCCGAATCACCCACACAGTCAAAGGTCTTAGTAACACCGTCCCAAATATCCTTGGTAGTTTCTTTCCTCATAAACCTTCTTTAAATTTCAGGTTTCATGGAGAAAATCAGCCATGTCATAACAGTGGAGTTTTCAGTCTCCCACTTTAGATATGTCGGGTCATCTAGTTGAGGAGCCTTAATGGAACCTTTAATATACCCTAGCTTTCCCCTACTCCGAAAGGAAAGCTTCACAAAATGGGCCCAATCCAAATAGTTGGTGGTGTCCAACTTCACAATAGAAACCTAAGTATGGAGGTTATCAAAAAACATAGGAGTAGGAGGGACACTACTCGATGCAGTGGCTGAAACATCACCAAAGAGCACTCCAAGGCCACCATCTTCAGACATATTTCCGATAAAAGGTCACACACAAGGTGGGGAGTACAAACTCCACCCAAAAAACAAATCTAGCCACCAATCCAAGCATGCACTTCAAAGGAATTCACAACATTTACCTCCATCAAGATGTAGGATCAGAACATAGGAGCCAAATACCCCTAAACATCATATCTCACAAGCAAATGGCAATCAGAAGCATCACAAGCAATTTTTAGGAGTAAAAAACACCAAAAACAAGGCAGGCGGTACCCTATTTGGACTGATAATTTTGAGTGGTGGCTGCCAAACTCAAGGAGGCTTGTAGTGAGACCAAGAGGGCTAAAAGTACACCCTAGGGCGATCCAAATGGGCTTGGTTTCAGCTCCAAAGCTGACCAGATGAGAGAGGAATGGAAAAAACAATCCAGGGCTGGCGGTAACCTTACCTAGGCCTGGTTTCGGTTCTTGCAACCTGCAAGTGTCCTTTCCTTCAAAGAAAAACTCCCATTGGTGTCTCCATGGTCTCCTTGCATGCCTCCCTCAAGGTTTCTTCAATCTTCTTACATAAAAGACACTTTCCTTGGAACCCCTTTGTAACCTAAGGTTCCAAAGAGAAGAGAAAAAGGAAGAAGACAAGTAGTTCGACTCTCAAACCAACCTTCCAAGAAGGAGTTCTGATACTAAGTTGAAATATGTGAATGGAGAGGAACAATGAGATGTGTGATGAGGAAGAAGATGGAGAAGCAGAAGAGGGAGAAGAGAGAGAATCGATGGATGTTGGAATAGTGTATTGTGTGAGATAATCTCATCTATACCAATATATTTACAAGGTATTATACAAACCTCCCTAAGGAGGGAAATTACACATACCTCCCTAAGGAGGAAAAGGAAAATAAAACATAATGAGATAAATTACAATATTACCCTTAGACTGACATAATTGATATCTCTAACAAGCTTCTTAAGGCAAACGGCTAGAATCAATTGGCTGGAATTACAAGATTCCAACTCTTCTTATTTCCATCGTTCCCTGAACGCCAGAAACAACTTCAACTCCATTCCCATGCTAACAACTCCCGATGGCTCCCAAGTCTTCAATGTTGATGAGATAAAAGAAGTTGGTGTCAACCATTTCAAGCTCTTGCTCAATCCAGATGTTACTCCAGCCTTGCCCATCCCTAAGGGTCTTATCAATAAATTTGTTCCCGATAATGTTGCTCAGATGCTCTGAGCCATTCACATAGATGAAGAGATCAATGTTATACTCTCCCACAAAGCCAACAAAGCTCCAAAGCCTGATGGTTTCAATATGGGGTTTTTCACCTCAGCTTGGGATATCATCAAAGAGGATCTAATCAAAGTTGCAAAGAGTTTCTTCTTCGACCCTAGTCTAATCAAGGGTATCAGACATACCTTCCTTTGCAACATCAAGTCATGAAAAATTAACATAGTCACACCGACATCAAGCCATCAAAAATCAACATGACTAATTAACATTTAGAGAAATGCTCTTGTTCTATAATAAATTTGATTTGTCAAATAATTTTATTTTTACATGAGACTTTTTGTATTAGGTAAAACAAAAAACTAGCCTTCCAAAAAGTCTAAGATTACTTAAATCTGAGTTGTTATGACAAAGCTATGTTCCGGTCAAACTTATTTTAAAGTGCACGAATGTTGTTAAATCCCCTTAATGAAAATAATTTTATTGACATCAAATCAAAAGATTACTTTACCGGAATTTTAGTTTTAGAAATGTTTTACCATGATAAGATTTATAAAATTTTCAGAATTGAGAAAACCTTAGCATTTGAAACTTGAAAATCGCCCTATAACCAAAAATCCAGTTCTTGTTCTTGGACAGGGGGTTGACTTTATCCTTCCAGAATTTGAATTTTATACTATCTTTATTGGATTCAAATAGGGGGTATTTGCTTATTTATGAATAATATCTTAGGTTAAATGATATTTAGCATAAATAAGTGCTGAACATATGGCGGCATACAGTGCAATAAGGCGACAATCGCCTAGGCCCTAGGCAAACCGTCTAAATGCCAAGGTGGCACCTTGACCACTATTGATTGTATTATATAGGTGGTTACACGGTTGGCTAACAGACTCTATCAAAACCCTTTAAAAGGTAAAATTGTGGCTTCAAGAAATCCCCTACCCTTCGATGTTTACAAACATTTCCCCCCATGCAAAATGGCCTCGTTCTTCTTTTGAACCCTCCTCTTATCAGACAAAAGGCTCCTATTCCTATTTTCTGCTGTCCTTTGTTCAATACGGTGAAGCTTAACATTGATGGTGCAAGTAAAAGCAATCTTGGGATTAGTGGAGGCGGAGGCATAATTAGGAATAGGGAGGGGCAGGTTTTGGTAGCCTTTTCCAACTTTCATGGGGTTTGTTTAATTTTGTGGATGAAATGAGAGCTCTTCAGGATGGCCTCCTTTTCTGTGCGGACATGGGATTCATGGACATCTATATTAATTTTGACTCTTCATTAATTGTGAATTCTATCTCTCAGAGATCAAGTTAGTTGTGGAGTTGTTGGTACTGGTTTTAGGAGGCGATTTCACTTTGTGACTCTCTCAAAGCGCACATCTCATTTTTGTACCAAGATAGTAATCGTGCAATTGATTTTTGGGCTAAGTTACCCTATGAAACCTTGGATTATACCATGTTTCATATGAATGAGATGCTTTCGAATGGTTTTAGTCTTATCATTCGGGAAGACAAAGCTTGCCTTGCCAGCTTTTCATTGTAATTTTTTATTTTTGTCTAGGGTTGTTTAGGTATGGTGAGAGCAAGAGATTGTCTCGGCAGGGTTGGGGTAAGGCAGTTGTCTCCCCCCCCCATGAATTCTCTCTTTTGCGCTTATTTCAGTAAAAATTCTAGGGGCTTTTCCCCAGGTCCCAGATAATGTTCGGGTTAAAAAAAAGTATTGTATTGTATGATTTGTATCAATCAATACGTACCAGTATCGGTGTATCAATATCATACTTATTTGGCAAAAAAAATTGTATTGACCGATTCGGGACCAGTATGTGACTGATAAAAATTGAAACAGTCCAATATGTGACCGATACAGCCCGATACAGGTAAGATACACTTGATATGCCTCCTTTAAACATGCAAAGTAGAAACTATTAGTGAGATACAAAACTAAGAGAAACCGAAGGCCTTGAAAACTTCTTGTTTTCTCTAATATGAATTGGAGGAAAACATCTAAGATAATAAAAAAATAAAAAAAATCATAATCTACACCATTTCAATAAGTTTTTGGGATTTATTGTGCTCAAGTCAAGGATCGAAACAGATTTGGACAATAAGGTGGTGAAGTTGCAAATCTCTTTTTTGTTATGCACCACTAGATTAGGTAAAAATGACTCAAAATTCTTACATCAAGCAGATATATATTTCCATATTTCATCCTAAGGTGTTTTATGCTTCAAAATTGTATTTTATATGTATCATAAACTCTTCCATGCATTTCTCGACCATTTTCATGCACATATTTAACATATCTTGCTTCTCCCCAATATGACACGATACGATGCGTCTCCTCAAATCACCCTCAAATATGATACCTGATACCAATACTTAAATCACTGGTTATATGGGCCAGGCCTTGAGCTAACATAAAAACATATATGTATACAATGTATATATGCAACAGAATTTCTTAGCTTTACCTAGACGGATGAAGGGTACCCAAACCTTCTCTGCTTGGTTAAACAGTATAAACTCCTTAACTTTACCATCCCTGTTTAAGATAAACAGTATGAAAATTCACCCTTGCCCTCCAAATGATGATCTCGTAAAGGTGGGTAACTGGGTACATGTTTACAGCCCTAGCCCTCACCATTAGAGTGAGATTTCTAAAAGAAATTAAATTTGAATACACGACATAGGATAGGTTACCCAACCTGCAACTTGGCACAACAAAGCATATGAGATTGTCTTTTCAAAGTCTGACCAGTTATTCTTCTTCCATATACAGCAGCCACTAGATGCAGGTACCTCCAAAATTTGTGTTACCAAACATCTTGAAGAATTTGAAGCTGAAGACTGATTCAGACCTCTCATCTCCCAAGTGGAATCTACACAGAACCATAAAGATAAAGACCTCAATGAAGGTCAGTAAAAAGAAGCCTGATATTTGAGTACATACAGGAATGAAATTACTAGTTGTCAACAATTTTTCACTTGGTTCAGCAAGGAAGTCGTGGAGAAATAAAAATTTATTTGCTACATATTACAATGAATAAATCTCCATGTGGATTTTCCAAGTAACCAATGTAGAATTCAACCCAACTCAACTCAATGTGGATTCATGGAAAACAAACCAAAGTAACATAGTACGCCTAATTTAAATACAAATTCCCTGGAGCTTTCCTACAGCATGTAAAAAGATACAAGAAAGATAAAAGGTGACAAGAAAGTACACTTTCTTTATAATGGTAGTGCTTTTTAACAATCAAAAGAAACCAGGAAAAAAAAGAGAGCACTGAACACTTCTATACAATGTAGAGTTTTCGGGGTTTTATTATTTATTTTATGGTTGGTAGAGGAAGGAGTAAATGTGTAAAGTAAGCAAAGGGAAGGAGACACTGTCTTGTTCTCTTTGTGGTTTGGGTCGTTTTGTGGTCTTATTGGTGAAGGTGGGTGGTGGCATGGAGTAGGAAATAATAGTGGGTGCAGGGTAGCAAGCGTTGGAATTGGAGGCATTGTTTTATTTGTAGATTTCCCTCTTTCATTTTCATCTACCAATCTTCTCCATTTTCAATGGTCTTCTCCTCTAGCTTTTGTGTTCTTGATATACTTTTGAAAAAGGTCAAATTTGGTTGCTTGTTGATGAAAGGGGGGGAGGGGGGAAGGAAAAGAGCATTGTTATTTTAAACGTAAACATGACAAACCAAAAGAAACATATTATGGCAGCTAGAATAAACAATAACCAGAATTCCATTATATTTCCCGGCCATAAATAAATTGAGTTTCAGCAAATTTAGGAGGAAGAAAAGACAACATATGCATAATCCAGTACAGAAACATAACAAGCATTCCATGATATTATCCCAGAAGAAAGAAGAATAGAATCCAAGGGAAACAGGCATTTGAACAAAGCATGAGCAAGGAAGGAAAAAAACTGAATTAAGAAAATGATTAGGAGTAATTTTTTATTTTTTTTTCTCTCAAGCAAAGAGAAATTCTTACGATTAATTTGTGTACGTTGATAGCCAGATTTAGGGGGTCGCTTCTTGTGGACAACCGGAAATTGCAATATGGCTGCAGCAACAAATTTATCAGGACCAATAAACAAGAATGCACCATGCTGAATTTATTACTGGCACATATATGCAGTTCACTTGAACGTGAAATTTTTAAATCACCATACAAGTGCTCAACCTGAAACTTGCAACTTGAGTTTCACTGAAATATTGTACAAGTGTTTTGTAAATAAAGTATTGTACAAGTTCGATATAAATACAAGTTAATCTCGAGCCTTATGCAACATTAGATATCTTAAATGATTGAAGAGAGATACAATGAGAATCACCTTATGCATTTCCTGTTGCAGAATAATATAGACCCTAAAGTGAAATTTTAGTATTGTCATAAATGCATCACTGAACATCTTCATGATAAAAACAAAATTTAAATTTTTCAGAGGGAAGACTTACTATATGCTCCATCTTGTCCACGAAACCATTGCCTAGAGAAGACAAAATCCTTTTTGGAATGCAACCTGGAGATACCATAGCATCTAAGGATCAAAATTGAAGCAAAGGAAGTGTCTTAAAAGGAAAAAAGAAAAGCTACGTATAGAGAATAACTTATAGCTAGTAGCAAGCATAGTTGTCAACGCGTCGCCTAGGGGACGACTTGGCGTCCAGGCGGTTTGCCTAGGGCCTAGGCGACAGTCACCTTGTTGCACTGCATGTCGCCTTATGTTTTGGCACTTATTTATGCCAAATATCATTTAAGTAAATTTTTTTTATATTTGTTATTTCATTTACTCAAGATATTATTATTCATAAATAAGCAAATACCCCCTATTTAAATCCAATAAATAGTTTAAGTCGAATTCCAAAAGGATAAAGAGTCAATCCCCAGCCCAAGAACAAAAACTGGATTTTGGTTGTAGGGGCGACTTTCAACTTTTAAATGCTGGGATTTTTCTCAATTATAAAAATTTTATATATCAGTGGGCGAGCCTGTGGCACAACGGTTAAGTTGCGTTATTGCAACATGTTGGTCACAGGTTCAAAACTTAAAAACAGCCTCTTCTGCGAACCAGGGGGTAAGGTTGCGTAGAACATGCCCCTCCCAGACCTTGCAATTGCAGGAGCCTCATGCACTGGGTTGCTCTTTTTTTTTTTTATTATTATTATAAATCCTATCATGTTAAAACATTGCTAAAAACCAAAAGTCCTATAAAATAATCTTTTGTTTTGACATCCATAAAATTATTTCATTCAGGCGATTTTAATAGCATTCGCAAAGTTTAAAATAAGTTTGACCGGAGCATAACTTTGTCATTACAACTCAGATTTAAGCAATCTTAGACTTGTTAGAAAGTTGATTTTATGTTGTACTTAATACAAAAAGTATCATGTAAAAATAAAATCGTTTGACCAGTCAAACTTATTATAGAACAATAGCATTTCTCTAAATGTTGATTTTTTATAAGTTAATATGACTTAATGTTAATTTTTTATGATTAGATGTGGCTAAATGTTGATTTTTACTAAAATAATGTTAGAAAATAGGGAAAATAAAAAATAACCCTTGGTCGCCTTAAGGCGGGCGCCTTCTCGCCTAAGCGCTTAGACAACCCTCCACCGCCTTGGTTCGCCTAGTCGCCGTGACAACTATGGTAGCAAGTAGAGTAGAACTCATTACAATGTTCAAAATTTTGAAATGTGAGATAATTTGCAAAATATTTTGGTTTCCCAAGGTGCCAAAAACATATATGGAAACGAAACGAATACCAAATTCCGATTGAAATGGACAAAATGAAATATGTAAAATTGCTAGTACACCTTAGTTAAGCATCCCTTAGAGTTTCATTGCAAATTTCAAAGGATTTCCCACATTTCGAGCCCATTTTGCAAATTTTCATGAACTTTTCGGTTTCACAATGTCAGCACGGGCTGTTCTGTTGAAAATTGGAACCTTGAACTCAAGTGCCATTAATTATAAATATAACAGCCTAGTCTACGAATCAACAGAAATTGTCCAAGCTCGATTTAGATTTATATGATGACAAAATTGATCATATATATGATGCACAATACAGAACAGTGGAATTCACAAATGAAAAAGCTTTCAACCCATGATAGGCATGTATGCCAAATAAAGTTGATTCAAGTCAATAGTGAATTTCACAAGCAAAAATAAGAAGAAACCGAATAGCACATTTCTGAGGATTTTAGGGGGGGGATGGGAGGAGAGGAATTGGAAACAAGTCAGTTCAGCAGGACCAAAGTTATACAGAATATGTTACCAGCAGGAACTGAATCAGGACTCTTCTTTGACATAAAGGACTCCATTAGGAAATTCAAAAACCAAAGTACTCAAATAGAAGAACGCCAACCCCAGAAAAGGTGAATCCAAGCCTACTCGTACAGGTCAGTCTATTGGCACATTGGGCCCTACAGGGATTGAGGATATGTACAACAACAACAATCTCAGATTTATCCCAACTTAATGGGGTCGGCTATTGAGGATATGTGACAAAGAAAAATAAAGAAAACCAGCAAAGGAGAAGAAGAACTACCAGTTTGAAGAAAACAAAGAGCGGTCCAATCAGTAGGTATGTCTTGTATATAGAGACTAAAATAAAATAAATTACAATATTTACACACAAGACCAAAAGCAAGTAGGTATGTCTTGTATATAGAGACTAAAATAAAATAAATTACAATATTTACACACAAGACCAAAAGCAACAAATATTTGCATATGATATTGTTGAGGGGCGAAGGTAGTAGGAGGAATTCTGGTGGTTCAAACCACGGGAGGGGGGAGGACATGGCGTTAATGGTCAAGTGATCACTCAGGGCAATATAATTGGACATCGATGGTTTGTGACATTTATTGACTACTTTAATTGTACTACTTGGAAGTATCTATTGCGTTAGAAGAGCGATGTCTTTTCTTGTTTTAACCAGTTTCATAAAATGGTTAAGACTCAATTTGATGCCAAGGCTCGGATACTTCTGACTGACAATGGCATTGAGTACACTGATGGAGAATTCAGGTCTCTTTATCTAATCAGGGCATTATACATCAAACTAGTTGTGTGGACACGGCTGCTCAAAATGGAGTTGCAGAGAGGAAGAATTGCCACCTGTTGGAGGTGGCTCGGTGCCTGATGTTTGAGACATATGTTCCACCACCATATTGGAGTGATGCAGTGTTATCTGCATCTTATTTGATAAATCGTCTGCCATCTCGGGTATTGGGAACTCGTTGTCCTGTTGAGGTCCTCACGGGTTCTACTTCCTTTGTTGTACCTCCCAAAGTGTTTGGATGTGTCGCCTTTGCAAGAAATCATCTGCAACATGGGAAGTTTGATCCTAAGGGTCTTCGTTGCATCTTTCTTGGGTACTCTCCCCCTCAGAATGGGTACCGATGTTATCATCCTCCCACAAGGAAGTATTATCTGAACATGAATGTGGTGCTCCATGAATCTACTGCCCACTATCCTACACCTCTTCAGGGGGAGTTGCCTAGAATGGAAGACGTACCACCAATTGCTCATTGGAAGTGGATGGAGTAGATGATGGTTACTTGGAAGGAATCACAAGTCAGAAACAATTGGGAAATATTTCTGCCAACCCATCCTACCATCACTGCATCAAGCCAATCGCATGCTCCATAACCAAGTCCTAGTGCTGGTAAGTACCTTCCTACTGATCCATCCCTCGATTTACCTATACCTATTAGTAAACCTCAACGAGACTGTACTAAACATCCTATTTCTAATTTTGTCTCCTATAAGCATCTGTCTTCTTCTTTCTATTCCTTTTTTCCTCCTTGGCGTCTGTTTCTATTCCCCATAACTAGTGGGAAGCTCTTGCTGACACAAAGTGGAAAGAAGCAATGCATGAGGAAATGAGGGCACTTGATAAGAACAAAACATGGAAGCTTGTTCAACTTCCATCAGGGAAGAAAATAGTTGGTTGCAAATGGATCTTCACCGTGAAACAATCTACAGATGGCTCTGTAGATAGGTATAACTGTATAAGGCTAGACTGGTTGTAAGAGGGTTCACTCAAGACATATGGCATAAACTATCAGGAAGCTTTTGCACTAGTGGCAAAAATGAACAGTGTGAGTCTGTGAGGGTCATCATATCATGTGTTGTCAACTGTGGCTGGGATCTACAATAACTCGATGTGAAGAATGCCTTTCTTCATGGTGAGTTGGAAGATGAGGTCTATATAGATGTGCCTAATGGTTTCTCCACTTAGCAGACTCAGGGCAAGGTGTGCAAGTTAAATCGTGCATTATATAGGTTGAAGCAATCCCCACGAGCTTGGTTTGGATTATTCCACATGGCAATGATTGCCATAGGTTACAAACAGAGTAATGCTGATCATACTCTGTTCATCAAAGCTTACCTGGGAACTGAGTTTGAGATCAAGCACTTGGGGAAGCTCAGATTTTTTTTGGGAATTGAAGTAGCCTATTCTGTTCAAGGTATATTTATGTCTAAGAGAAAGTATACTCTTGACCTTCTCTCTGAAACAGGGTTACTTGGATGTAAGGTTGTTGATACTCCATTAGAGCCTAATTCTCACCTCAAGGAGAGAGATGGAGAACCAGTGGACAAGGGTAGCTATCAGAGGCTAGTCGGTCGTCTCATCTACCTATCTCATACTCGCCCTGACATTGCATTTGCAGTTAACCTGGTGAGCCAATATATGCATGATCCACACTCCACTCATGTGGAGGCTTCATATCGCATCTTGAGATACCTGAAGTCAGTGCCTGGACAAGGTGTCCTATTCTCTCCTCATGGCCATTTGCGCGTGGAGGCATTCACTGATGCAGATTGTGCTGGCTGTCCTGATGATCGGAGATATGCTTCTGGGTATTGTACCATGGTAGAAGGTAATCTTGTCACATGGCGGAGCAAAAAGCAAGCAGCTGTAGAGAGATCTAGTGTTGAAGTTGAGTTTCAAGCCATGGCTCAAAGTATTTGTGAACTACTATGGCTTCAGGGCCTTCTTTAGGATTTGTGTCTCTATCAATTTACCGATGCGACTATATTGTGACAATAAGTCCGCGATCAGCATAGCTCACAATCCAGTTCGACATGACCGCACGAAGCATGTAGAGATTGACCGTCACTTTATCAAAGAGAAGCTGGAGTGGGGCATCATATGTATTTCGTTTGTACCTTCTGAGGCTCAATTAGTTGATATCTTTACCAAGTCTCAGTAGTAAGTTGTTTAGTCCTAATGTTAGCAAGTTGGGCATGTTCGATATGTATGCACCAACTTGAGGGGGAGTGTTGCAATAATGGGTTAATGGGTATTATAGGGTTCTACCAAATAGATCATTGAGTCCATTAAGGTTATTAATGCAGATAAGCCACTTAAATGGGCTTATTTTATTGCAAATAAACCTTGGGTTGGGTTACATATGTGTTTGGCCTTTGATCCCATAGGTTTTCTTTGCAATGGGCACTTTTAATGGGCCTAAAATATGGGTAGAAAGTAGAAAAACGGGATTTAATTCATTAGTTCAGTTAAAGTCCTGTTTTGAGTCTATTTCCTTTGTTATTTCAGTTTCCTAATCAGTTTAGGTTTCCTAATTAGTTAAGGATTGGGTTAGGCCTTTCCTTTTTAATGTTTGAGTCAGTTTTGAGTCTTCTATATAAGTTTGCAAAGGGCTACAACATTGAATACGAATTTATTAATGAAAAAAAAAATGGCTTATGTTGTTGTGTTATGGGATGCAGTTGGGTGAGATTGCCCTAGGTGAGATGCCTAA
The DNA here is from genome assembly GCF_013358625.1 of Macadamia integrifolia. Classification (NCBI taxonomy): domain Eukaryota; kingdom Viridiplantae; phylum Streptophyta; class Magnoliopsida; order Proteales; family Proteaceae; genus Macadamia; species Macadamia integrifolia. The sequence continues at coordinate 25,087,763 of NC_056564.1, forward strand.
ACCTGAGGAGTGAGATGCCCATTCTCTAGTTCTTCTTCCCCCTTCTCAACCATCCATTGAATATCGTTTTTTTCTTATTTTCCTTTTATTTGTTTGTTGTGAGAGTGTTTAAGAGCTAGAACCAAGCCTATTGGAGGACATCTTCTCTATTCAGCCAGAATTTCTGGTCCTGTTTGGGATTAGGATCACTTGTGATTCTAATTCTACATTAGTTATGGTCTATGGTCATATAATATTCTCTAGAAAATTCCTTTCTCTCTATTATAAATAAAGAGGGCTAGTCTCTGTGAGACATTATCTAAATTCCCCAATTCAATAGGGTCATAACAACAATATGATATTGTTGATTTGTAGGAGATCTTCCAAATAAGCATCAACCATCACCCCAAACCTTGTTTGAGTGGGCAATTCCAAAAACATTTTCCAGAAATATTAGAACATTTTCAAAAAGACTCAAAAACAAAATATCTGACCAATCAGTTTGATTTTTATCCAAAAGGACCTCCTCCATTATATAGGATCTACTAGTTAGTATTCTTGATCATTTGGAGAGGATGGGTCATGGATGACATCAGCAACTTCTCTAAGTTTCTTTAAGCTCTAAGGCATAGATCGAAATCTCAGTCAAAAACCCCCTATATTTCGTGAAATATTTTTATTTCAACAAGGGTCAAAATGAAACTGGGTGCAACTCGGTAGCAATGGAGGGCTTTGACCAAAATTTCAGCATTTCAACCTAATTTTGATTTCAACTCGGTTTCAATTCAATTTTGAGTGGTTTCACTGATTAAAGGGAGGAAACTTAAAAAAATCATAGATTTGGTATAATTTTTTTTTTTTTTACCAAATCACCTGCATTTCACAGGGGAACAAAGTGTTGGGAATTACTACAATGCATCTATAACCACGATTCAGCACATTAAAGCAAGATTTGTGTAAGATTCATACATAAAGGTATATCCTTTTTCCCCAAAAGTTTCGAGCCTTCTCAGAACTCTATGAGATTGAAATAGCGCATAGTTGTCACGGCGTCAAATCAATCCAAGGCGGTGGAGGGGTGGCTAATCGATTTGGCGATGAATCGCCCGTTATGGCGTTGCCATGGCGGTCAAATCTGTAACACCCAAATCTAATATTTATACCTCTACTTGTGGATAGGCAAGAAGAAAGAACAGAGAAAGCCAATGCTGGCATGGTTTGCAGCTCTAGAGTGCTAAGAAGGCAGAAGTGACCCCACCTGCTCCTGTTCAGCCTGCCAACATCATTGGGGAACTCATCAGGAGGTGTGGACAAAGAGGTAAGTTTAATTACAAAACTAAATATAGTAGGAAAAAAAAAAAGGTGCGACATGAGGACTCCTAGGGGGTCACCCATCCTAATACTACTCTCACCCAAGCACGCTTAACTACGGAGTTTTATGGGATTTGGTGCATTAGTGCTGGTAAGATCGCACCCAAACTGGTAGGTCCAAAACCGGCCAGCCAATTTTGCCTAGCAGAATGTAATTTTTGGGTTTTTACACTGTGAAGCCCACCTCTGCTGTGCAAAATTCTCATTATACCCCGATAGGAAGAGACTTAAATGAGGCATCAAATGCATACTTTATACTAAAAAATACATGGGAGGAAATGAATTTATAAACTACTAGGTATATATATATATATATATATGGAAATAAAAGAGGGCAGCCAAACAGGCCTTAGTTATTAACTTACGAGGGCAGCCAAACAGACCTTAGCAATAATTTAGGAGGGCCAGCCAAACAGACCCTTGGGGCTGCCTTATATATAAGGGATGATAATGGGCTGAGATCTCATAAAAATCGTGGCTGCTGTAACAGTAAGGAGAAAAAGAAAGAAAGGAGAAGAAGAAGAAGGAAAGAGAAGGAAGAAGAGGAAGAAAGAGAAGTGAGGAGGGAACTCACTCACCTCAGGCTGCTCCTAGATCAATTCTGCACCCAGGTAAGTGAACTTACTACTGTAGCCGGGTTAATTAGGTAATTTCATGTAGAGTAGGCAGCTAGGGTTAGGGTTTTTCCCAATTGTTTACTTCCAGGGAATCCCTGTGAGTAGAATAACTGCCCAGTAAAAAAAGCCCTAATTTCTATGGGCTATTGGGGACCCAACTGATAAAAAAAACCCTATCCCTGCTAAACCCTAGAACATAGGACTACTTTTTCAGTACGGATTATGCAATAAGGGCTGGAATAAGGTTTGATTTGGTGGAAATTCTACCAAAACCCTAGGAACATAATTTTGTTCAAGCTGGAATTATGCAATAGGGGCTGAATTAATTAAGTTAGGTTAGTACTTATAAATGTTCATCTCAAATTGATGGCCAAGGCATAAGAAATACCCTAATTCTGCAGATCTCTTTAAATTCCTAAAATATTCCTGCAGAATTGGACTATATCAGTTTTGGGTGTAATAAATTGAAACCCAAAATTGGGTCAACTTGGCATTTAACCTTTTCCTTACTGACTTAAGATAAGTATTGGAAATTCACAATGAAAAATTGATGAAATTCGAGCACTACAGCAACCATGGTACAGAGTATGGAAAAGGCAAAATCAAATTCTGCAGAATAAAAGGAGGAACCGACAGGTCCCGACCGGCCAGCCGGTTTTGACCCAGGTAACCCACCGATTAGGGTTCCCAAAGCCAGATGGGTTGTGTAATAGGTTACTAGACCTTTGTACATAAGTTTAAATTTGTATATATGAATTAATGAGAAACATAACCCATGACTGTAGGGTCCAATGTTTGGAATTTCATATGACCTCGAGGACTGTAAGTATGGATGAAACTCCTTCATCCAATGAGGATCTATTAGTGATTCTCTATATCTAATTCTACTATAGAAAAGGTTTAAGAAATCAAAGAATCAATATGTATATAGAAAGGAATAGACAAAGACCTCTATAGGTTGGGTATGGGAATGCTATACTTAAAGCAAGTGGATAAAATGTAGGAATTTGTTATGTACCTAATGATTTAAATATCTGTTGAATAGGGAACATAAGTGACAGTGTGGCAATTTTCTTGAATCCAATAAGTGAACTTGCAAAAATTGAATACCAAGGTGAGTGGGTGCCCTTCTCAACCTCCCATTCTTTTGGTATGTTTGTTTAATCTTGTGTATGCATTAAATTGCTTGTGTATGTGCATTTACATTTACTAGCATTTATTCTTTGATGGTACTATTATGATGGAATATGATGGAATGGAAATGAGAAAGGTAAGACAAGTGAGATGGGTCACGTGCAAATGCCCATGTTTGTATGTGTGATTGCAATGATTGGTTGTGCATCATTTAGAATGCTGGCTTAGGTATCACAACCCCAAGTGTTACAGCCCTTGTCCGTAGGGGGTTAGGTACAGACTAATCCCGAATTATGTGGTTGTCTGATCAGCAGTGCACTTGTGATGAGATATGTGGTATCAATTATGGATGTGAGATAGGATACGATGTATTGTATGTCTGTGAATATATTTATGATACGGGGTTACCTTTTAGGGGTTAGCCGGTGTGGCCTGGGACCCGTACCGGCACTGGCTGGCTCCTGCCTGCGACGTAGCTTGTATATCTGAGGCCCAACGTACAGGGTAGGGTATGCCACCTACGTTGGTAGCACTTATACCCATAGGTGATGAGACCTAGTAATGGATTATAAATTTTGTATAGTTAATTAAATGGACTCATGAGCATCATTCTCTATCTGTGGAGGATGCATTGCACATATAGATGTGTGTGCTTGTTCTCCCCCACTCCTCATTGAGCATTACCAGTGCTCACCCCCTTTCCTTTGATCCTATAGATGACGAAGGCGGTATTCTGCCGACTCCTGGCATTGAATATGAGACAATGGCCATGGATCACATAGCCCATATTCCAGAAGATGAACTCGATCACGGACCCGCCTGTGAATGTGACGACTGCGCCTATGGAGGCCAGTTCTTCTGAAGAGTAGGATGGACTATTCCTATATCTTTTTGTGTATATGTTCCTGTTGATGCATAATCTGATGTATGTAGTCTACTACTGAGATACTGTAAACTGTGAATATTCTCTTTTTGTGAGGTATGTGACTCTCATCTGAATAATTGTAAATATATCTTATCACTTAGTTGGCACTGGAGCTTATGTAAGAAATTTTTTTTGCTAGACTGTGCATATGTATATAAAATCTAATCTTTCGTAATGTAATTGTGGTGTTATGATCTGCCCTAGTCTAGATCCTGGAGAAACAGGTTAACTGGATACGGTGAGATGTCCAGTGCCGCATGCCTTAGCCTATTGGAGGCAAGGTGTGAGTGTGTGACAAAATAACCCATGTGTCATTTTTTATTTTCCTTATTTTCTAAAGTTATTTAGTATGCTACTTTTTTATTTCCCCTATTTTCTAAAGTTATTTAGCATTGCTACAAGCCTATAATATATGCCCAATTTTCACCCCCACTACTAGCGCCATGTCCAACAGTAGCATCCATTGTAATAAATCTAAGAAAAAATATATTAGACATTAGTAGAGTGACATTAGATAGTAGAGTAGACAGTATCACAGATTCACAGTTAGACACTTTTCTGGCTCATTTAATCCATCCAAATCAAAAGATAAAGACATTGCTAAGAAGAAAAATACTAAATACCAGCTTAATTGTCAGATCAGATGGATAGATTAGAGAATGGAGAGCTGTACTGTTGCATCACAGATGCAAGGAAGCCTTTGAGAAGCCTGCTTTGCATGGGTAGTTCAGTGACTTCAGCCCTACCAGTTTTGGAGGCAATAAATTGTGGGTCACCAACTACATGAACCAATCAGATAGCCCCAGCCAAATCATTTTAGATGAGCCTTTAGGATTTCTTATTGATCATAGTCATAACTCAAAACTAAATTATCCACATAAACTTCACTATCAATGTATTTAAATCTACTTTTTAACTAATGATTACGGTCCAATGGAAAAATGCAAATGCAATATTACATCCAAATTTACTTGGCACCAGATCCCTATTGTCTGTCTTTCATATGGAAAGGAAAAAAAAAAGAGGTGAAGAAGAGGAAGAAGAATCGAACAAAACAGAGGAGGCAAGGAAGAGGAAGAAGAAGAACTGAAGAAGAGTAAAATACAAGCAGAGACTGAATAGTACAAGAAAAAGGGAATAAAAAAAAGGGAGGTGAAGAAGATAATTGAAAAACAGAAGGAAAGAAGGAAGAAGAAGTAATAGAGAACTGAATAACGAAGAGAAGAACAGCAGAGACTAAGAAAAAGGAAAAGAAAAAAAAAAAAAAAGAGTGAAGAAGAAGAATCAAACAAAAAACAGAGGCAAGAGGAAGAAGAAGAAATAGAAGAACTGAAGAAGAGAAGACACAAGAGATAAGAAAAAAAAAAGAGGTGAAGAAGAAGAATCGAACAAAACTGAGGCAAGAGGAAAAAGAATATTAGAAGAACTGAAGAAGAGAAGACTAGCAGAGAGCCAGAGACTTAACAGTAAAAGAAAAAAAAAAAAAATATATATATAGTATATACTAAAAAAAAAAAAAAAAAAAGAGGTGAAGAAGAAGAATTGAACAAAACAGAGGCAAGAGGAAGAAGATTAGAAGAATAGAAGAACTGAAAAGGAGTAGTTCATACCTATCTACGTCGGAAGACAGGAGCAGCAGTCGCCTGTCGGATAACAACTCTTCAGTCTTCGCCTCTTCGGTCTTCAGCAATTGCAGCAGCAAGTTGGGGTTGAAGTCGTTTAGACAAATCAACCCGTTGAAGTGTTGAAGAGAGTCGGGAGACTCGCGACTTAGTCTCTTAGGGATTTAGGGTCTTAACTTACAAATAATATTAATTTGTAAGAAATAAGAAATCCTAAAGGCTATTAGGATTTAAGTTATGAGTTATGACTTAAGTTACAAATAATATTATTAGTCACCTATTAGGGATTTAATAATTTGTTTTTTATCCGATGTAGCATTATTTTTTTGAATTACTTGCCAATAAGATTTTGTTTTGATATCCATAAAATTATTTTCATTCAGGCGATTTTAACAGCATTCGCGCACTTAAAAATAAGTTTGACCAGAGCATAACTTTGTCATTACAACTCAGATTTAAGTAATCTTAGACTTGTTGGAAAGCTGGTTTTATATTATAACTAATACAAAAAGTCTCATGTAAAAATAAAATCATTTGACCAGTCAAACTTATTATAAAACAAGAGCATTTCTCTAAATTTTGATTTTTTATAACTTAATATGACTTAATGTTAATTTTTTATGATTTAATATGGTTAAATGTTGATTTTTAATAACTTGATGTTGCTTAATCTTAATTTTTTATGATACAATGTATATATAGCTTACTAAATAATGTTAGAAAATAGGGACAAAAAAATAACACTTGGTCACCTTGTTCGTCTTAAGGCGGGTGCCTTCTCGCCTAAGCGCTTAGACAACCCTCCACCACCTTGGTTCGCCTTGGTGTCATGACAACTATAATAATACATAATTGTGAGTTTACCTTCCAAGCCATGGGAAAAATAACCATAGATTTCGTAGGACGATTGTCGGAGGGGGAATAACTATGTTTTTGTCATAGTGGACCTTCCGGATTCAGTAAGTTCAGGGTTATCTCTCAAATCTCAACACTCAACACTCAACAGCCAATTCCAAGTAGTGTCTAGGCGGTTCTAGTCCACGAGCTGCTTACCACTGCAGATGTAGCAGCCGCTCCTCTGAATGCACCACATATGAGTCCCATGACATGTTTTGGGCCCAATTGTTTTGATAGTCCGTCACTGCCCATCTATAAGATGCATCATCAACATCAGCTAGGTATCCCAGCCTAGGGAATGGCTTAGTCATAGTGATAGGCTGTGGATGTGGCACACAAAGTTGTGATGGATACCCAAAGATATTGTTAACAAAAGATGACCGACCCCCTAAACTACCCTCCTGTCCAAATGAAGTAGAAGATCCACCATAATACCCACCACCATATCCAAATGAACTGGTGCTCTTGAAGGATGGCACACAAGGTTTAGGGAAGATGGGATTTATCTTTTTGGTCCAAGCTCCCTTCATTAGGTAGATTTACTATGAAAGTGCAAGATCCAAGCTTAAAATGAGGATTTGATGACACAAGGGCAAAATCTTGAGTGTTTTCCTAAGTTTCCCACTTCAAAGAGAAGAAATAGGGGGAGAGGGTCGAAATTTTGGAATAAGAATGCTTGGTTTCCCATTTAAGAAGGTTTTCTAAAGGCTAACCCATTGGTCCACTCGAAAATCTCACATATCGAGGAAAATTCCCACATTACGAATTTTGGTCGATATTGGTCAAAACCAGCTAATTTTAAGTCACATGGTATTCGGTATCAGAGTCCTGGGATACCGTGGAAATGTGGGAAATTTCGACGATATCGGTGGAAACCTTGAACAATATTTAACACTTAGACATTGTATAATATTAAATGATTTGTCTTCATTCTTGATGCATATTTTAGTTGTTTTCGTTGACTTTTGTGTGTTTTAATACTAAATTATGTGTAGAATACGCTATATTTGAAAAAGTATACAGCAGGGTATGGTACTACGGTGTATGCAACCAACTTAGAGTACAAAACCAAACTACCATTTTTCGGTTTTTTTTTTTTTTTTTAAATAATCTTAGGGTTCCAATATCTAAAAAAATGCTAGATTAGGGTTTCGTTCCAATATCTTCAAAAATACTTAATTAGGGTTTCCTGAAGTTTCAGGCCATAATATGGACATTTGACTGCCGAAATGGCCAAATGAAATAGCCAGCCGATATGCAAAGTTTCAACCGAAACCTGAAATATTTCAGCTTTCACAGCTCCAAGGTTGAGTTCCTGAGTATCCCTTCCCTTAAATATTAATCTGAATCTCATCCATACCCTCCAAAAAAAAAGGAGAGGAAAAATTTCTCGGGCATCCCTCATCAGAGATCAACACTTCGATACCTTTTTTTCCTTCCTTTCTTTCTTCTTTTAGGATAACTAAAATCAATAATCATAAGAGAGAATTGGGCCAGCAGACCCAACAGTTGCTACATAAGTTCTCACAATAAAGTTTGTCAACTGGCTTCGTAATGAATGAATTGATACTTCAAAGGAAAGACAGATTCATATGTCTTGGAAAGTTATAATTTAATTTATCCCATAGACTGAGAAACAACTTACCGAGCCATGTGGTTAGGGTCATATGTACCACAGACAACATCATAGTGCCCATTTATAGAATCAACTAGTTCTAAGTCACTAGTCAACATATCCCACCTGCATAAACCATTTTCAGAAAGATTTGAGTTGTAAAGTTATATTGCAGGGCTGAGGGGGAGTACAAAGTCTGATCAACTTACTCATATCTCCGATGTCGGTCGAGGCTTACAAATACTTCAAATACTGCATCAACATTAGCATCAACAACACCAACAGCCTTCACAAGGACATCTTTACCAATCTATGTGTAACAGCAAGCATTTTTTGAAGGAAAATACATTAGATTCTAAATTAAAATGAACAACATCATTGGAAATTCCCAAAGAGAAACATAAGTCCCTAAACATTTATGTATAGCTTTGGAAATAACTGAGGATTGACACCCTGCAACTCATACGTTAAAAGATTTTAATAGATTGAGGTTCAGCATCCATAGTCCACATTTAGATGATGTGAAGAATACATCAGCAGCTTTCCAAAAATAGAGAACAAGAAAAAGGGAAAAGAAAAGAAGACCCATGATCAAGTAACTGTTCCATTTTATTAATAGGCAACAAAAGATTATAGAAAGGAAAAACAAGAAAAGAAAACAATAAGCAAGGAACAGCAAAACATAGACAGAACTCTCACCAGCTACCCTGGAAAAAGTTTTCCAGTTTACCCACCAATATTAACAATTTTTCAGTCTCAAAAAAACTAACTATACAGAATAGCAAAGATATCCAGTACAGTTTTATTTTTTTTCAAATATTTTTTCATGTAAATATGCAAACATACGAAAATATATGTATGGTGGTGTGGTGACAAGCGTCAAAACTGTGGGGGGTTAAACATAGTGAATTCCTAATTACAATTGGGTTGCATCAACAATCAGCCTTAAGCCCTTATTTGTTTGTTCTTAGTATGGACAATTTAACCGGAGGGATACAAGATGTGTTTCCTTGTTGTATGCTTTTTGATGGCGATGTTGTTTTGGTGGGTGAAACAAAATCAAAGATTAACTAAGTTGGAGTTATGGAGATCAACCTTGGAATCAAAAGGTCTTAATATAAGTAGATCTAGCAAGGAATATATGGTGTGCAACTTTAGCAGTACTAGGACAATTGATGAGTGGTGAATATTGATGAGATGGAGATTCCTCAAAGTGATTATTTTAGATACCTGGGCTCAATCATAAATAAAGGAGATATAGAGGATGATGTTGCTCAAAGGATTAAAATAGGAATGATGAAGTGGAGAGGTGTGTCTAGAGTGCTATATGATTGCATATTCGTATTCTTTTAAAACTTAAAGGAAATTTTTATAGGACTATCATATGATCAGCTATGATGTACAGAGTAAGGAATGACCATATTAAAGCTGGGTTAGGTCGGTTAGGTGTAGCTCCGATACATGATAAGCTACAAGAGAGTCGTTTGTGGTGACATGGCCATGTTCAACGGAGGCCTAGGGATGCTTCGGTATGGAGGAGTGATTTGACTCAGATTGGAGGAACTAAAAGAGCCAAGGGCAGGCCTAAAATAACAATAGGAGAAGTGGTGATGTGAAGGACATGCTTAGCTTAGGCCTAGTATCATATAGGACTTTGACAAAAGCTTGATTGGAGAGCAAGGATCCATGTGGCAGACCCCATTTAGCTGGGATAAGGATATGTTGTGGTGGTTGTTGTTTGCTCTGAATGGGGAAGAAGATATTGTGGAAATATATCACTGCCCATGAGGGTATACATACAAATTGAACCAAGTTGGATTATGTTAAAGGCTACCTGGTAGGTGCTTCTGAAGAAAACAGACATGATTCCAAACCATGGGGGTATACATTCATATTGAGCCTAGATGGATTAAGTTGAATGTTTCATGGTAGGTGTTTTGACGAAGCCGATATCATTTCCAAACCATGGTAGGTGCATTGTGAGAATAGCAGTTATACCACTTGGTGTTAAGTGGACTAGATGTAACAGTTTCTTCTCTAGGATTCTTGCTTTTGTGGTTGTTTTCTGTCACCTCATATCATCATTTCACATTACTAAACCTTTAAAAATATTTTATCAGGTTATAAAACTGCAATATGGTAATATTGTTTAAAGATCTATATATGGTTGGAGCTATTTGCATACTACACTGTCTACACTGTTTTGATATTTCTGAATGCATATAAGGATGGCATCAATGGCAGCTTATTTAGTATTCTTTAGTGTTCCTTTTCTTCTGGAGGGCAAGGATCCATGTAACCAACCCCATTTAGTTGGGATAAGACTGAGTTGTTTGTATAAACTACATACATTACATGAAGTAAGATATGAAGAGAGAATTGCATGACCCTAGACCAATACAAACCTCTGTGCTGACTTAAATGAGAGATCTCAGAGTATCTCAGAGTTATCCAGGATGAACAGCCATGATGAACAGCTCACAAAATTATAGTCATGTTTCTGGCCCCTAGGTCTATTATTTCTTCCTAGACTCAACTAATAACACCAGTGGTCAGAGAGTCGATTCAAAGATACATGAGATTCTTCAGTTATTGTTTCCATAAGATTGATTGTCAATAGCAAGGAAGTAGTAGGAAGAATGGCTCAAGTGAACATGAATAGAAGCTACAGATATAAAATAAAAAATTCAATAAAATATCATAGATATCATCTTGTCTCACAAGAAAACTCTGATTCATTCTAAACAACATGAAGTTCATAGAGACAACAAATTCTTGCATTATTTTAGTATTGTAAACATAAAGCTACATGATACTGCAACAGAGCTTGAAGTTCATACAAGACAATTATTACCTTGGAGTCAGACACATCTTCAAATATCCTAATACCTAAAACAAAAGGAAAATTGTAGACTTAGAAGATAATAAACCAACATCTCCAACAAAAAAAATGCATTAAAATAGAATGAAATTTCACAATTTCAGGAAATTTTATTAGAAAATCCAGCTCCAACCTTCTTATTTTGGAGGTGGCAATAAGGTGGAATTCGATCGTCAAAAAAATCAAAACATGTGATGCCTTTCAAGCAACATAAGCAAATGATAATCTCTAATTCAGAGTCTTCTCAATGATGAGCTGATAAACCATAGAATCAGAAAAGCCAACAAAAACTAAGAAATACCATTGACAGTACGGACACATTTCCATTCATGGGCTTCAATTGCATCCCCAGCATCACCTTCAAAATATCTCTCTGCCCTGAAATCCCCCAAATCTGAGGATTGACGCAGGAGAGTTTCTGGACCTATTGCCAAAATAGGATAAAAATAAAGATCACAAACCAACCCGCTTGTTAAATTTGTATAATCGAGACCAAAAAAAAAGAAGAAGAAGAGAGAGAGAGAGAGCAAGAGAAAAAAAAGGAGCTCAAAACACTAGGATTGCAGGAGGCCTTCATGCTGCAGCAGCATCTTCTACTATTCTACAACACACTAATGTTCTTAATGTCTTATACATATCGTAGACTGTGTTTTTTTTTATATATATACAAATTATGAGGTGTGGTAGAAAACTTGTAATGGATGATAGTACAGTCAATTTAGGTATTCTTTCAGATAAGATAGGATAGGCTTTAGTCATCTTTAGAAGGATTACAACCCCAAAAAAAGCCTACAGTAATGAGTGAAGAAACAAAAAGAGAATGGGGAACCAGATCTAGATTTAAGCCCAGATTCAAGTTCAGATGAACTGACTAATCTCTGAGAAACTCTAAATAACAGCAAGAGAGCAAGAGACATAAGATAAAGAAACGAAGAGAAAATCTGCTTGCCTTAACCAGATCACTGGTTCGCCCAACAAACCACAAGATAAGAGACCACATGTCGCACCATAATCATAAAATTTGATTACCGAAATATCTCTAAATTCGTATGGAGATATAGCCCTTTTATAAATAATTTGACTTTATAATTCCTAAACCAACTCAAAAGTATCCTTTCGAGTTCCAAAATTGCTGCAGTTCTTCTACATTCTCAAAACCCTCTCCAATAAAAGCAAAGAATCCCCCCCCTTTCCATGGCCTAAGGCCCTAAACCTCAATGACCTCCCCCTTGCCGGTTACTGCCGCCGGACCCCCTGACTCCCTTGAACCTCCTCTCCTTTCCCTTCCCTCTGCCCTCCATGTTATCGTTGGCACCTCTTCCTCCTCTGTTCGGCCCTCTGACCTCCCACTCCCCACTTCCCTTTCTCCCTCCTCTCCTTCCTTTTCCCTCCTCCCTCCTCCCTCCTCCCTCCTCCCTGGCTAAAACCTGGATCTCCATTGCCTGTCCCTCTCCATCACCCTCTCGAGTCGGTCTCCTCTGGTGTTGGTTCCTCCTACCATCATCAATGATAAGAAGGTTGGGTTCTGCCCCTCAGGTCTCCTTGAACCAGATATCTCTAAATGGAAGCTTTGTGTCGTGGGTCACTTTATGGGTAGCAAACCTCCATTAAGCATTGTTCAGGTCTCTCTCTCGAAGCAGTGGCAGCTCCTTGGCCAGATGCAATCCTTCATGCTCAAAAATGGAATTTTTTATCTTCAACTTCTCCCTTGAAGCTGATATGATCCATGCCCTTGAAGAAGGTCCCTGGCGCGTTGGTAGCAAGGCTGTCTTCCTCAGGAAATGGGACCCCTTCTCTAATCTCAACAAAGTAGATTTCAAGTCTGCCCCCCATTTGGATCACCCTCCCCAACTTCCCTCAACATTACTGGGGTGAAAAGGGGCTTAGTATCGTGGGGTCTATTATCAAGAAGCCTCTCTTCTCAGACCATCTAACCAAGCTAATGAATAGACTGGGACTCATGCGAATTTGTGTCGACCTTCCAGCCATTGAGCGCCTCCCTTCTCCATCACCATTGGTGAAGAAAATGGATCATTCGTCCAGCCATTGCACTACAACTGGTTAACGCCACACTGTACCACCTGCAAATCATTTGGCCACTATTCTTGAGCCTGCACCCGTCCCTTCTTTGGCTCCCCCAGCTAAGATAGCCCTTTGGAGCCCGCCGTCCCTATTAACTCTGGCCACCGAAAAAAAAAATAGGCTTCGTCGTTGCTGTAGTCGTATGGCCCTTCCTGGCACCCCTTACGCTGAGACGAGTTCTACTACCGCCAGACCTCCACTGCTTGACCCAGTGGTTCTTCTCCCTCAGACCTCTGGTCCGAACAAGTTCTAGGTTCTCCACTTGCTGGAAACTTCTACCTCTGACACCGACGATGCTTCTACAACTTCCTCTGGCTCTGGTTCTTCTGACTCTGAGGGTAACCCTTCCTTGCCTCAAGATCTTGACTCCCTGTTGGAGGATTGCTCTGAAGAGGGCTGCCCTGCAGCTTCTGATCAGCCTACTTCTGCGACTACTTTATCCCCCTCTCCTGCCTTTTCTACCACCAAAAATCTCCCTGCCTCTTCTATCCATCCCTCCCCTAACCCTAACACATGTCAATCCTCTAATATGGACTCCTAACCCTTCTTGGGCCGTCCTTTGAGTCTTCCTTGGCCCTCCTTCCCTTCTTTAGGATGTTGCCCCTAGCCCAGAACTGCCATCCTATCTTACCTTCTCCAACCCACCTAGTCACCTTAGACCATCCTTCATTCTTGACCCATCAAGCCATCTTATCTACTTTGGCCCATCCTCCCTCTTTGGCCCATCAACAAATCCAACCCCCCTTGGGCCTTGGCCCACTCTTCTCCTCCTAATCTTAAGCCTTTAGCCCATGACGCCCCCACCCTGGCCACCCCCTTTGAACCAAACCCATAACCCCTTCTCCTTTGCCCGACAGCCTCTCCTCAATAGCGCCTCAAGCTACTGCTGATCACATCCTGCCCTGCGAGCTCCTCTTGCCATTGAAGATGGTTCCGCCTGCGCCTCGCGAGCTTCTCTCGTGCCTGCCTCTCCGTCTCCGTGGGCTCCCCACGCCATTAACGATGTTCTTCTTGCGTCTCGCGAGCTTATCTCGCAACTGCCGTAGTCCATGTGCCTACCCTTCTGTCTCCAGGAGCTTCCCTCGCCCCTCCGCCTGCCACCCAAGCTATTGTCGCCTCTTACACCACTCCGACTCTGAATTCCTTGATCACCTCTACTATTGCCGCCCCCTCTAGATTATTAATCTCTTCCACCCCTGAAGATGAAAATATAATTGTTACCACTCTTAGATACATTATTTGTGATCCCATGCTCCTACTAAAGATCCTCATGCTGCTGCCATCCCTCTCAACCGCCAGGCTTTGCGAGCTCCTCTTGCCCCTGATTCTGGCCCCTTTGGGCTAAATAACGACATTTCTCCCAAAGACGATGGCCTTGTTGCTGCTCTAACTGCCTCTACAGACAAATTTTCCCCATCTCTCCTTGCCACCACCGCTCTAGTTCCTGCAACAAGTGCCCCCTTGCCCAGCCATCCCCAGTAGTCTTGGCCCTCTTCTTGATGAGTCACCTGCCTCCACTACCTTATCTGAGAGCCACCCTTATCCTCTGGCTAACCATTTATCCCCTCTGTCAGCTAATCACCAATTCGGCCAATTCCCTCCTTCCTCGGTTGCTCCTAGCTCGACAACCACCTACCACCAAACAACCCAATCAACTGCACCCAAAACCAAGCTGCCCCCCAAGAACCCGAAGCCGTCCTCTACCGCCAAGCATAACCTGAAACCTCGTGCCAATTCTGTCCATTTGTCGACCCAAAAGACTAGCTTTGCTCAACCATCTCCAATCCGTGAATATCATCATCGAAAGAGAATCTCTTCTACTGCTGACCAACGGCGATCCCCCTCTAGCTCTTCGAAGCTACCGAACCCAACCCCCTCTTCCTCCAAATGACCCCTTGGTCTATTTGGAATGTTTGAGGTCTCAACTCCTCGGTTAAGCATGTCTCCATCCAGTCCCTTATTAATGCTTCCCATATCGCCTCCTCCATTGCTCCATCTTGGTCCTTCCTTGCCAATTATGCAAGTTGCCCAAATGGTCAAATCTGGATCCTTTGGAACCCTCTTCTCCTTAATATCTCTCCCCTTGTCGTCTCTACCCAACGTTTCCCTCTATTCATCTCTGTTTTTACGGGGACAACACATGCTTCCTCACTATTGTCTATGCCCTTAATCAGGCAGCTGAGAGACTTCCTTTATAGAATGATCTCCGATCCCTTTCTTCGTCTGTTTACTCCTCACCCTGGGGTATTGCTGCTGACTTTAATGTCGTCAGATTTGGCCACGAAAAATTCAGAGGGGATCTCATCGATCCCTCCTCCGTTTAGGCCTTCAATGAGTGCCTTGAGGACATTGGCATGAACGATCTCCGTTTGTCTGGTTCCAACCTCACCTGGAATAATCATCAGTGTGGCAATGATTGTGTGGTATGCAAACCTGACAGGGTGCTTCTAAGTGGAGCTTGGCTCGACTCCTTTCCCTCCTCCCATGCCACTTTTGACCCTCCCAACATCTCTAATCACTGTCCCATCTATCTCCTTGTTCATCCTTCCACTTCCTTTGTTCCCAAGCCATTTAAATTCTTCGACATGTGGTCCCTTCACCATGATTTCCTTCCCCTTGTCCGTGAGGTGTGGAGCATCCCAGTGCATGCCTTTTCCTCCCCTCTCATCTCCTTTTCTAAGAGGCTTAGAAATGTTAAGGCGGCCCTTAAGCTTTGGAATTCCAGGTGCTTTGGCAATAATTCTAACAGGGCTACCTGCTGTAAGTCCAGGCTGGAAGCTATCCAGACTAGACTTCAGCCTGATCCCCTCAATTCATCCCTTGCCAAGGAGGAAAAGCCCCTCTCCTCCTAATCGAGGAAGAAAGTTTCAAGCAGAAATCCCGTATCAAGTGATTGGAACTTGGTGACGCCAACAGTGCTTTCTTCGTCGCTCTGTCAAAGGTCGGACCAATGCCAACTCCATCTGTCTTCTCTCTTCCAGAAACAGATCCCTACTTCGCAATCCTGAGGATATCAAATTTGAGGCTTCTTCCCACTTCTTTGAGCTCTTTAAACCCCCTCCCCTTCTTCCCCCATCCTCTTCACCCCTCTGATCAACAAATTCATCCCTAAATCTTGGTTAACCATCTCACTACCCATGAACTCATGCTTCTCTTCCAATTACCAACTTAACTCTTCTTAGGAATATATTTGGGTGGCCATTACCACCAGGAATACAAGAGTTTCTCAAATTCTACTGCATTAATTTGTGCTGACATGATGGGTGTGCGTTAAGGCAGGAGTGCACATGCCAAAGAACGGGCACAAAATTTTAACATGGAACAAACCTATATAAAAACACACGCACGGATGCATGCATGCATGCATATGAACATACACATAATGATACAAACAACAACTGCATGTCATAATGTGGACAATATTTATAATGTGCATGACTGTACGCAATGTGCAAGGGCTCATAAAGTTGGTGTCTTCATAAAGAAATGAACAAAAAGAATCCGATTAAGTACAACATATATTATCAGACCAATCAAATAAATGAGAGTATGTATTAACATTCAACTGCATTTCCAACTGATGCCACATCAACATCAGACCAAAAGGTGCAACATGAATAATATTTAGAAGTTCCAAGAAACTCCACAAACAATACTGGAACATAAAGGTAATGACAAATTTTTGTAATATTCACCTTTTCCAATTCTTATAAGCTTTCTCAAACCATGTGCATACCTCCTTACTCGTGGCCGATGTCCTTCAAGGTTGAGCCTTCACAAATAAACAGCATAAGAAAAGTTCTAGCAATCAACTTGAGGTCAGAGACCAAAATTTGTAGAGAAAGAGAAATAATTTACTTCCCATCTGGTAGACCTTAAGGAGGTATGCCAGTAATTACATATTGGTACGGGTGGAGCACAACAGGGGAACAGAAGCCACAATTCATTTAACAGATCTAGACAATTTCTTAAATTTGATCAAATGATAAATACAATCAAATCTGTCACAATACAACCTATGCTGGAGTTTTCATCATTTCTCTATAATGGCCAACCATTTGGAAGCAAAATTTTGGTCATTGATAAATATTCAATAAAATCAGTTTTAACAAGGACCAACTCCTAGCTGTAGTTTTAACTGTCAAAGTGGTCAACCCCAAACCACCCCTTGATAGCACCATATTTACCCGTATGGTTGGAAGACTATTCTAAAGAACAAGTCTGCCAATATCATCATAGCCGTCACAATGCCAAGGCTAGGGAAGACGATTGCTAGCAGCCATGGCACCTAGGCTTGCCTAGGCAACCACTATACTTTATAGCCCAGGCCACACTCCAAAGTTCAAATTAGTGTTTTCTTATATATATATATATATATATGTGTGTGTGTGTGTGTGTGTTAGATAGATAGATAGATATAGGTTGTAGAGGTCAAACATAAAACATAAGGGGGTGTAAAAAAAAATATTGTAGAAATGTAAGGGGGTGGAAATGGGAACTGAATATGATTTATAACATGTTACAGGCTCAAGAATGGGTTACTGGCAACTGGTCACCTTGGCCCCAAGGCCTGCCCAGGCAACACTTTGGTGACACCTTGATAACCACAAATATTATAGATCTTCCTTTGGAAACAAGTTCAAGGATATATGTGCATGCCATTATCTGAATCACATATATAAGATACTAAGCATACTCATTCTCCAAGCTTAGTTTCCGTCTTGTGCCACCTCTTAAAAGCTCGTACTCAGCCTGTTGATACATAAAATGAAAGTAAGCTCTGAGAGAGAGAATGTTAGGACGTGAAAAGGTGATAATCCAATATGATTGATTTCAACAGGACATTCAGTTTTCCATCTAAATGCGATGCAACTAGAAACATAACTTAATTTTTACCATAGTTTAAAGAAACAAGGAAATTAAAATTCCATGATTTTGAAGGTGATCTTAAGCAAAGCATCAAGAACCACCTGGTTTAATTAAACTATTCTAGCTCAATTTTTCTTACTTGTTGCTTGGCCTGATCAAATGCCTCCATCCATTTCCGAGCTTCTCCAGCCGTAGCACAAGCAATCTTCGTAAAGAAATTAATAATACATTAAAAGTGAAAATTTGAAGCAGATAGACAAGAATCTGTTTGTCTTGAAAGAAAACTGAACACAAATTAACTAATACGGACAAAAGAAGTAAATCCAGAAAGAGTAGATATTCTATACAGAAAATGATCTCAAACTCCATCATAAGAGGCAAAAAGTAAATTCCATGTCATGATTGCCATGCACAAGTATGGCAATATTGCATGAAAGTCAATAGTTCTTGTCATACGGCATTTCATAATCTTTACTGGAGTGAGAACAAAATTAAATATTTCTTTTGAACAGAAGTAAATATTTCATATTACTAATTACGCTGCTCTTCTTATAACATAAAAATCCATCATGAAAATAATCCCAACAAAAAAAAAACACCAAAAAGAGAAAATTGATATGTTATAAGGGGGGAGAAGGGGTGTGGAGGGTGGGATGGCGAAGGATGGTCAACAGAATTCACTAGAAATGAAGCAGGGATAAAATTAAACTCATCTACCTTTGGAAACATCTCTAGCTCGGTTTCAGGTTGCAAGGCAAAGTTATCTGCAGCTCAGACTCAAATCTGATGTTCATAATAATTCAAAGATCAAAGATCAGGAATCTTTAGTGTCCCAAGATGAGAGCTTTTGAAAGCAAGGATTAGAGTCTAGTGGCAGAAGCTAACTAGCTAAGTGACACTCTAGATATTTTACAAGTACATGAAAGCTATAACTAATGCAAACTCCACCATGCTTCTGGCTAGTGACGGTCCCCTCTTCCAAAAGTGAAAGAAATCAAGAGGAAGGCAGTTGACTACTTTATGAAGATTTTCAGGCCTTCCTCCTCTGCCTCCTCTGAAGCTATCCCTGATGGTTTGCTCAACAAATTCCTCCCCAGATCCCTCCAAGGTCCCCTCCAAGCCCTCCCCTCTGAGGAGGAAATCCTCTATGTTGTCCACTCTCACAAAACCAATAAAGCTTCTAGTTCGAATTCGAATGGCTTTAGCATAGGTTTCTTCTCCTCTACTTGGGACATCATCAAAGTGGACCTCATCAAGGCTCTGCAAAGTTTCTTCTCCAGCCCTAGACAAATTAAAGAGAACAATCACACTTTCCTTTAGTCTTATCCCCAAGAAAGAAGGCACCTCCTCCATGACAGATTTCAAGCTTGCTGGTTTTCCATATTGGTTCATAGTCGGGAGGTAGGAGATGACCTCTCCAACCTCCCTTCTTTTACGTATTCTTTCTTTTAACCATTTTCCCTTTAGATAACAATTATACCCTAAGACTTTAGGTTAATTCATCCTTTACCCATATTTTACCTTTGGTTCCAAGATTCCCCTCACAATTACAAATTCATTCCCATCCATGTTTGATTCCCCTTCTATTATAAGTTGAGTTTCATTAAATTATGAACTGCCATTAGCTTTAGATTAATTAAGTTCTTGTTTGAAGTGGACTCATAGTAAAGCTGAATCAGGTTTTGTGCCCAGGGTTACGCATCATTTGGTATCAGAGCAAACCTAGACATGGATTACATTGTGTTCAAGTTTAGAGTTCGCTTGCCCAAAGGAAAGCTTGTTATGTTTTTTATTGATGAAGGGCAAAACGACAATTTCATTTGCGATCTATGGTACAGATTCTATCAAAGAGAAACTAGATAATCATCAAGTCTGAGAATGATGTATTCGTTGAATTCTCCGTTTCTCATTATTGTGATGGTGGTTAATGGGAAGTGTTTGATTCTCCTCAGCCTAAATTATGGGTAGAAAATAGGAAAACGAGATTTAATTCATTAATTTAGTTAGAGTCTTATTTTGAGTCTATTTTCTTTATTATTTCATTTTCCTAGTCAGTTTAGGTTTTCCAATTAGTTAAGGATTAGTTTAAGCCTTTACTTTTAAGTGTTTTGAGTCTGTTTTGAGTCATCTATATAAATTTGTAAGGGGTTACAGCATTGTACACGAATTTGATTGAATAAAGTTTCTTTGCTATCTGCAAAAATTCCCAGAGATAGGTTGATCATCAAATAAGATAGTTGAGCGTGAGAGGCCCAGGATGAGATAGCCATCCCACTTACATCCATCCCATCTCCTTTCTCTTTTTCTTAATCTGATTTGCGAGAGAGTGACCTGAGAGTGTTCTAATACCGGATTAAAGATCAGCAGCCACATCTGATTGAAGAAGCAGAGGAGAACAGTAGACAGGTTCGAAATCAGCAAGAAGAAGCCAAAGGTTGCAGTTCAGTTCAAGTGCCATATCTCCCCATCCAAGAACCTGATCAGCTAACCCTTTTGGGGTTTTTCTGGCCACCCTAGGAGAGAGACTTGACCAGCAGTTAGTCCCCATCTGCTGGCTGGATCTTCTTCTACAGCCTCCTCTTCTAGTTTCCTAATCTAAAACCTCCAAATCAAAAAACCATCCATCCATTCCCCAAGATCTTCTGGGTTTTCATCACCTCCATAGGACCTCCACTCGATCCATTTTCCATCCCATTTTGTGCCTTCCATACCAAACTGCAGGTTACCCTAGTTTCAGCCCTGTTTTGGGCTTGATCCTAAATCTGATTTACAGATCTGTTAGTTAGTTTTCCTATTTCCATTAGAGCACTAGGGTCACTCTTGGGGCTTATTGATCTCTCAATATCCCGTACATTACCAGGGAGTCCTGATGTAAATAAGTCACTTAATGGGCTTATTTTATTGCAAATAAGCTTTAGGTTGGGTTATGTATGTGTTGGGCCTTTGATCCCATTGGTTTTCTTTGTAATGGACTACTTTAATGGGCCTAAAATATGGGTAGAAAGTAGGAAAACGGAATTTAATTCATTAGTTTGGATAGAGTCCTGTTTTGAATCTATTTCCTTTGTTATTTCAGTTTCCTAGTCAGTTTAGGTTTCACAATTAGTTAAGGATTAGGTTAGGCCTTTCCTTTTTAGTGTTTGAATCAGTTTTAAGTCTTCTATATAAGTTTGTAAGGGGCTACAACATTAAACACGAATTTATTAATGAAAAAAAAAAAGATGGCTTATGTTGTTGTGTTGTGGGATGCAGTTGGGTGAGATGCCTAAACCTGAGGGATGAGATGCCCATTCACTAGTTCTTCTTCCCCCTTCTCAACCCTCCATTGAATTCTTTTCTTTTATTATTTAGTCTTTCATCCAACCAACGACTAGTAAATATTGTTCTTCAAGTTTTCCTTGAATTTCTTCAAGTTTTCTAGAAGTTTGGATGTCACGTTTTTTCGGATTAAGCAATTCAGTCATCCGATCGAACCCAAATTGTGACAGGCATTCAAGAACCCTAATTTGGAGATCGATTCAAATTTGTGCCCTTTCTGATGGCTTGATCTTGAGATATTTGCAAAACACCAATTCTACCCTTCCCTTTTCAAGATCTGAAAAGTTATTGTTTTATGTTCCGTTAGCTAATTCAAGTTAACTCCTTAAATTTACTAAAGATCCTACCTGGGATTGGATCACTTGTGATTCAATCTTACATTAAGTCCCTAGGCCTCCGTTGAACATGGCCATACCACCTCAAATGACTTTCTCAGAGCTTATCGTTGATACAACCCCCAAATTAGTTTGAATATATTCATTCCATACTTTATCCTTACTAGTTCCCAGTTTGTTCGGACATTTATCTTATCATCCTTATCTCTGCTACACAAAGCTTCGCAATATGACACTTTTTAACAGCCCAACATACTGCCCCATACATCATGGCCCGTTGAACAACAATCCAATAGAACTTTCGTTTAAACTTTAATGGGATACATCGGTCACACAGTATTCCAGTCGCACCTCTCCACTTCATCCATCCTACTTTAATATCTATGAAACATCATCCCCTAGGTCACGTTCTTTGCTTATAATTGATCCCAATTATCTAAAATTGTCACTTTGCGATATCTCTCTTTCCTCAATTTTCGCTGTCATTATCCATCGTAGTGTGACTAAATTACACCTCATCTACTCCATCTTCATTCTACTAATCTTAAAGCCTCTTGTTTCCAATATTGATCGCCATAGCTCTAACTCAGTGTCAATTCCAGCTTTTGTCTTATCCACTAAAACAATATCACCGGCGAAGAGCATACACCACAGTAAATCAAATGCAACAGAATATAAACAGTATAGAAAATCTCACAACAAGCACTGCCTCTGACCTCTACAATCTGAAAAGGAATCTGGGAACTCTGGCACACTCTAGAACCTCCAAAGTTGTTGCAACCCGAACTTGGCAATTGATTGGAACCCCCTTGGCAATGGTGGTCTTCCTCACTCTCTTTTTTCCCTCTTTTTCCTTCTCTTTCCTTTCCTTTCTTCTTTCTTTCTTTCTTTCTTTCTTTCGTCCCCTCGTAGAAGCTCACAGTAGCTTCAACAATGTCACACACTCCTCTTTTCTTTCCTCGCTTTTCTTCTTCCCTTCTCTTTTCTTTTCTTTTCTTTTCTTCTTTCCTTCCCTCTCCTTTCTTTTCTTCGCTTTCTTCCTTCTCCTTTCTCTTCTACTTTTTTTTGCAGGTAAAAAGAAATTATTTTTTTTCTCTTCTACTTCTTCTTCTCTTCTTCCTCCTCTTTTTTCTTCTTTCTTCTTTCACTATGGCAAAACCCTAGAGATCTTCAATGAGTTACTCCTTACCTTTTCCAGCCCCTAATGGTGTTAATGAACATAGTAGAAGAGGTGGGATGTGGGGGTTATTATTCCAATGCCTTCAAGCATTGTATTTCACCAAAACTGCACCTCTAATGGTGTTTCCTTTTCTGTTTCAGGTGCTCAGCAGATGGAGCTTTTTCAATAATTCTTAATATCGTATGGAGCTCTTTGCTCTACAAGCTTATATAGAAAGTGCTAAACCTATCCCTAATCTGACTAGGAAATCAGATCTTAGTCTAACTACGAAATCAATCCTATTACTAATTACAAAGCATAACAGAGGAAAGAAAAAGGAAACATAATCCAAATAGGAAAACTTAACTACATAAATCAAATCTAAATAGCCAACTAACTAAGCCCACAGGTGGGCCGGACTAAGCACACGAATGGGTTGGAATTCAACCCAGTCAAGCTAGACCTTCAGCTGGGCCTGGCGCTTCTTCTTCTTGCGGGAGTAGGTTATGTACTCCTGCCCTGCATCAGGTGGGCTTACACAAGAGCTAATGATGAACCAAGAATTATGCCACTTGCTGCCACGAATGGTTGACCAAGCTACCACGCACACAATGAAGCTCAAAAGTGAGGTTAGATATTCCAAGGATAAAGAGCTTTTCCACCTTTGAGCACAAGTAGGAACCACAAAAAACATACAACGATATGCAGTGACCCAAAAGAATGATGTAATATTTGTA
This sequence comes from Macadamia integrifolia, assembly GCF_013358625.1. Taxonomy (NCBI): domain Eukaryota; kingdom Viridiplantae; phylum Streptophyta; class Magnoliopsida; order Proteales; family Proteaceae; genus Macadamia; species Macadamia integrifolia. The sequence continues at coordinate 25,111,304 of NC_056564.1, forward strand.
TCCTTATGGTTATGCAATGCCCAGTCGTCTCAGTCGTCCAAATCAAACAGCTCAGCATTTATCCCTGTATCCAGCTTGCCAAAACAAGGAGATTTATTTTCCTAGTTGTCTAGCCATGCCCAGTGTCCTTGCATGCACAAAATATCTCCTTAGCTGCTATATTTATCAGTTTCCATCGTCTTTCTTCTGGCTTCCTTGATAGCAACTCCCACATATTTCAGGGGTCTCTGAGAAAGCGGCATAGGGGAGCTCACCAATGAGATGTGACAAAACTGTTCTGTACATAGATGGGCAGTGAGTTATTCATGTGAAAAGGAAAGAGAGAGAGAGAGAGAGGTGCTAGCGTACCCTGCCTCAGTGGCTCGGACAACCTTTTCCCATAAAAAGTTACTATATTTCTTGTTTTTTGTTATAGTTTCTTTCTTTTTTTTGCAATTCAATCTCAGTCGTAGGAATTTTAGGAGGTAGAGGTTGAAATCTTAGGACTTTATTCTATGAAATATGAATATGTTATGGGTGAAATAACAGACGTAGAGATCTATTGACATTGACTTGAATATTATTGGAGTTTCTTCTCCTTTTCTGAAATCTGGAAGAGTTTTGATTTTCCAAGCCTTGAAGAGCAAGTACATCCCACCTTCTGTTGCTCTGGAAAGAGTTCGATGGTTGGTTCCATTACCCTTGGTGTCCATTTCACATGTCAAAGTTACCTGATTGACATGTCACCCAAACATGAAACAGACCAGTGAAACAAGCTGGACAGGAGCAGTTTAAAGACACTTAATGAAACAATTTACAAAAGCTTCTGAAGTCCCCACCATCTCAAAATGTGACATGAAGACCCAGGGTTTACTTCCCACTACCAAGCACAGCAAAGTGGCAACATCACACTTGCATAAGCGTATATGATCTGTCAGGCATCAGCTCATTCTTCACGGTTTAGATGATCCAAAGCGAGAACCCTGTCAAGGACCACTATCCCTACAATTGCTTCCATCCAGACTTGTATAGCATTAGTTTTCACCTGAATTTTTGCAATATGGACCATCAACACCACCTTCCACAAGGCCTTCACAGAAACTGAGAATGAGCAATTCATTTCCTGTCTATTCCATATGATATTCTGAACCATTTATGGTGCCACATAATCCTCTTATACATGGATTTGGGAATCAGTAACGGATCGGCCTAAACTGATACCAGATTGGTGGTGTACATAAATATGGAGGGCAAAATAGTAATAAATATATATAGGAATCTTTGGAGGGGGGGAATCACCCCATCCGGCCCTATACGGCCAATCTGTATCAGTATTGGTATCGGTAGTGGAAGTGACCTATACCGGCACGATATTGTGATCTAAATCCCTGCTCTTCTTCCTCATGATCTGGAGCATTGTGCTCATTGGCATGGTTTCAAGGATTACCCTTTCGATCTGAATCAATATCATATGGAACCAACCACTGATCCAATCTATTATACATACTGGATCAACAAACCCACTGCAGTATTAGGCTTTTCCCTGTGGACTAGCTCGACTTTCATTTGGATGGTCACATCCACTGATCCACTACTAATCTGGATCAGTATCACTTGGGACTAATCTGGATTCTGAAACTGGTCTTTGATTCTCGTCAAAGTTGTCGGACACTCATTTTTTACATTGGGATTCATGAGTGACCTGCTTCTCATCCTCAGCCTTGCCTCCTTCAATTACCTCATTCTCTCATGAAAGAGGCACAACTGAAAACCACATTCAAGGCTCATCAAAAAATATCACTACTGTAAGGGCAATCATTGCATAAGGTCCAATCACATCCTTCCTTTCCCATTCATCTGTTTCCAACTGACAATAAGGATTGTTGTCGATGGCCCCATGTGCTTTCAAATGCAGACACACCCACCTCCTTTTTTGACTACTCACTATGGAGGAAGTGGGTACTCTAGCACTGATCTGAATATTGTAATTTCGCATGTAATCTTGGTGAAACAATCCAATCAAGGAATTTACCAGGCAAGAATTCACTTCACTAAGTAGAAAATTAATGAGGCACATTCTCTTTTTGGTAACCATAACAAAAGTGCACAAATAGATCAATAACATATAGTTTTATATTGATTGCATGCATTTGCAGTAGACATGACATGATAAAGAACTTTATGCCCCAGTTCATGATAAACTCAAAAATCATCTAAACTGCGACAAACCAAACAAGCATGGTATTAGATGCCACAATTATTCAGCACATAATGCAAACTCTGGCAGCAGCCTCTCAAATATATCTTCCTAAAATTCTAAACATACCAAAGTAAAAGATCTTAAAAGATAACATTTCTTTTACCATAACACCCCCCCCCAGGGTGGAAAAAAAAAAAGTTCGTATACCTTTCAATTTCCAACATCAATGCAAAAGTAATATTGAAATAAATAGGACAAAAATGTATCAATGTATCACTTACTTCTCCTTTTTTTGTCTCGTCCAGTCGGTTGTAAAATCTTAGAACATAAACATCCTATACAAAAATCAGTTCATCATTAGCAACTCAATACATACAAGATGTGCTCAATGCTTAAAAGAGAAATTGTAGAAGAAGAAAATCATAGTATTCAAGGATTGGATCAGAACTTAAAAGAATAAATAGAAGTGAACCATTTGATGAGAGGGAATCCCGCAAAGTGATTATTTTAGGTATTTGGGATCCATTCTTAAATAAAGGAGGAGAATAGAGGATGATGTTATAAAAGAATTAAAAACTAGGATGGATAAAGTGGAAAGGTGCGTCTGGAGTATTGTGTGATCGATGTATTCCTTTAAAACTTAAAGGAAATTTTTATAGGACCACCACAATGACCGGGCTATGATGTATGGCGCAAAATGTTGAGCAATTAAGAAACATCATATATATAAACTCATTATAGCTGAGATGAGGATATTGAGATGGATCTGTGGTAAAACTAGGAAGGATAAAGTGAGGAATGATCAAATTAGAGATGATTTGGAAGTAGCTCCAATACATGATAAGTTGCAAGAAAGTCATTTGAGGTAACATGGTCGTGTACAATGGAGGCCTTTAGATGTTCCAATATGGAGGAGTGATTTGATTCAGATCGAAGGAGCTAAAAGATCTAGGAGTGATGCGGATCCGGTTTCCCAAAATCAGGGATTGGATCGCTTAGGGCCCACAAGAATGACTAAAAAACTCAATGTAATGGTTGAGGGGTATTCTTGTAATTTCAGAAACAATTTTAAGAGCTTAAAAGAGAGGAAAATAAATAGTAGGGTCAAACTGAAATAAAAAAAAAATTAGAAGAGGGGGTATTCTGGAATTACTAACAGAATAGGGGCATATTAGAACATAATTTCGAGGACAGGGGTTTTCTTGTAATTATAGATAACTGTCCTTACTTGTAATTTGGAGGAAACACCTTTCTTCAACCTTAGATCACGATAGAACAAGAAACCAACGGCAATAGGAGAAGGCTTGTGATGGAGAGAACTTCCTCCCGGTGCATGGATTCAGCCCAACATTGTTGAAGAGGCTTAAAAACCTGCTGGCCTCGTGATTCCAACAGAAAATTTCATCAAACAGCAAGCACAGAATTACCAAAATCTCGTCTATTTAGATCTGTCGCAAGGTACAGAACCAGGTCTGAACCTGGGTTCTATTCTCCTAGTAGATAGAACTGTTGAGGCTAAGATTCTGGGGTTAGTGTCTCCCAAGGAGGGAGTATCTTCAATCAGGAATTCAGTCCACACTGGTCCACCCTGAGGAAGATCGATCAACCTCTCTAGGAATATAACTACCACCCAGAACAGAGTAATTTTCAGGTACGGGAAATAAACAGCATGAACTAGGGAAAAGATTAGAGAGAAGAAGAAGTTAAAAAGGAAAAGAAGAGAGATTCAGAGAGGGAAGAAGGGGAAACCGACAGCCATGGTTTTCATAACAAATCTCTATTCTTCAAAACTTCAAATCTCACAACTGAGTTCTTCTCTATTACATGACTAATATAAAGGAAAAATCAAATAATTAATGGAAACTAATCTAAAATTAGAAACTAACTAATACAAAAGAAATTGTTTCTAAATCCAAAGAGAATCAAATCAAAAGATTTTTTTTTTCTAAGTCCATCGTGCAACTGCATCAGCTCTCCCGGTCTTAAAAGAACTCGACTCCGTCGAGTTAGGTTGTGCTCCCAAGATTCCCTTGTAAATCGCTCGCCGATAAGGTGGCACAAATCTCGAAACAGAAGGGAGCATAACTCCAAGAGGAGGGAAAGTAGGTTGATGTGTCACTGGAGCTGGAGTCAGTCGACGACGTGGCATGTCTGATAATGCATGTGGCCTCATTAAGTACGTACGACCTCCTTGCTTCACCTTGATGGTGTTCCGTGCACCATCATAGAGAATGCCTGCATGTCGCTGCCAAGGTCGCCCTAGAAGAATGTCACAATGTGCCAATGGGGTGACCAAACAGGCGACATGGTACTATAGTGGCCCAAACTGTAGATGTACTCGAACAACTGCAGTGGCCTCTTCTCGAGCTATGGCTCCAAAACCTCACACGTGAATCTTCTTGAAAAGCTGCTTCTGTGGAAGGTCGTGTGCTTGAACAAATTCAGCAGATATGAAGTTTGCTTCTGCCCCAGTATCAACAACTGCATGAACATCAGTATGGTCGGAGCCGTGTAGGAGAGTACCCTTCTGTCTGAAGAGAGGAGCTTTATCAACTAGTTTATTCGAAAAAGATGAAAGGCTAGCTGAATAAGCTTCTACATCCTCATCTTCATCATCGACAATATCATCGTCCTCGAAGGGGTAAGGATATACATGAGATTCATCTTCACTCTTCTCTGTCGGCTGCTTCTCTACTACGTTCACAGAACGAGTCCTGTTGGGACACTTATTGGAATAGTGACCCTTCTCGCCACAACTATGGCATATGATATTCTTCACCCCAACACTATCCTTATTGAACTCTAACCTTTTCTCTTCAACTCTGCGAGCTTCAGGCCTCTTTTCCTCCATACATGGTGGAGGTCTATAAACTGAAGAAGTCTTGAGCATACCCTTCCAATAAATGGACTTCTCTTCAGTTGTCTTGGCATGAGCCGCTGCCACATCAACAGACCTGAAATCAGTGTTAGCCAACTTAAGTCGAATCTCAGTACTTAACCCGTTGATATATCGCATCACCCGTTGCTGGTCTGTCTCCTGAAGTCGACACCTTGATGACAGTTTGTGGAATTCAAGGGTATAGGAATCCACATCTTTGTTCCCTTGTTGCAAGTTAAGTAATTTATGGAACATTACCTTTTCATAATTAAGAGGAACAAATTTTTCAGTCAGGATCTACTTCATGACCTCCCAATTGGTAACGGGTCCAAGTCTTCTGTCAAACCTTGCATGTAGTACATCATCCCACCATGAACATGCATACCCAATAAACTTGGTGATGATGAGTTCACACTTCTTCACGTCTGAAAGAGACTTATACGCAAAAATTCTCTCCACTTTGGTAAGCCAATCAAGAAATTCCTCAGGTCCCTTTTCACCACTGAACTCGGGAACCTCAACTTTGATGCCATAATCTCTGTCGAAAAATTGCCGGGTAACATCCTGGGGAACAACTGGATCAAGTTGCTGCATCTGAGGTGTATCTTCGATCCGTAAAGTGTTGAGTTGAGGAGGTAATGTAGAGGATCCTTCTTTAGCTCGCTTGTCGGACCTCTTCATAAAGGCAATCATCTCTTCCATAAACTTATCAAACTTGGCTTCAGTCCTCTCAAGCCTAGCATCAGTATTTTGTTAGTTCTCGGCTAACTCACGATACAATTTGTGCAACTCAGCATTGGTGATGTGACTTTCCATGGTTAGAAAATTGCAAGAAAATTCGCTCTGATACCACTTGATGCGGATCCGGTTTCCCAAAATCAGGGATTGGATCGCTTAGGGCCCACAAGAATGACTAAAAAACTCAATGTAATGGTTGAGGGGTATTCTTGTAATTTCAGAAACAGTTTTAAGAGCTTAAAAGAGAGAAAAATAAATAGTAGGGTCAAACTGAAATAAAAAAAAAATTAAAAGAGGGGGTATTCTGGAATTACTAACAGAATAGGGGCATATTAGAACATAATTTCGAGGACAAGGGTTTTCTTGTAATTATGGATAACTGTCCTTACTTGTAATTTGGAGGAAACTCCTTTCTTCAACCTTAGATCACGATAGAACAAGAAACCAGCGGCAATAGGAGAAGGCTTGTGATGGAGAGAACTTCCTCCCGATGCATGGATTCAGCCCAACATTGTTGAAGAGGCTTAAAAACCTGCTGGCCTCGCGATTCCAACAGAAAATTTCATCAAACAGCAAGCACAGAATTACCAAAATCTCGTCTATTTAGATCTGTCGCAAGGTACAGAACCAGGTCTGAACCTGGGTTCTATTCTCCTAGTAGATAGAACTGTTGAGGCTAAGATTCTGGGGTTAGTGTCTCCCAAGGAGGGAGTATCTTCAATTAGGAATTCAGTCCACACTGGTCCACCCTGAGGAAGATCGATCAACCTCTCTAGGAATATAACTACCACCCAGAACAGAGTAATTTTCAGGTACGGGAAATAAACAGCATGAACTAGGGAAACGATTAGAGAGAAGAAGAAGTTAAAAAGGAAAAGAAGAGAGATTCAGAGAGGGAAGAAGGGGAAACCGACAGCCATGGTTTTCATATCAAATCTCTATTCTTCAAAACTTCAAATCTCACAACTGAGTTCTTCTCTATTACATGACTAATATAAAGGAAAAATCAAATAATTAATGGAAACTACTTGAAAATGGAAACTAATCTAAAATTAGAAACTAACTAATACAAAAGAAATTGTTTCTAAATCCAAAGAAAATCAAATCAAAAGATTTTTTTTTTTTTTTTTTTCCTAAGTCCATCGTGCAACTGCATCAAGGAGAAGACCTAAAATGACTATGGGAGAAGTGATGAGGAAAGGCATGCATAGCTTAGGCCTTGTATCATGTATGGCTTTGAATAGAGTTGACTGGAACGTAAGGATCCAAGTAGCCAACCCAATTGGGATAAGGCTGTATTAAACTATTTGTACATACTATGATAAAAAAGACGCAGATTACCAACCAAGCCTTACCTGCTGATTCACCCTCCTACGTCCTATTTCCTCCACCATAAGAGTGTGCCCAATGACACCCTTCCTGATTGGTTTCTGCAAGAACAGAAGGAAATAGGTATTAACTTAGTGAATGCATACATAAAAATTTTAGAAGGAGAGAGATCAAGCTCTAGAACTAGCTAAACATGTTGCCATATAAATGAGAAGAGTGAAATCCATTGTAAGCACCAAATTAAGAACCAAGTGATGTTTGTGACATTTTGAAGAAGTTGCTCCGCCCTATTAATAGCTGATGCATGTGAAAACCATTTTTTTTCCTAGTTTTTAAAATGCACAGTAGATAGAATATGTGGATTCTTTTAAAAATCAAGTTGAATGAGAAGAAAAGAAAATAGGTCTTGCAGACTGCCAAAGGCTGCCACAAAACATTAACTTTCCAATCGAACATCCATATCGAGGGGCCAATTTACATATTCAATAGAACAACAAACAGATCAATTGACGTTGAGTGAGAAACTATTCTAGCTTGTGAACCCGAGTAAACCATTTGGCACACATAGTTATAGCTCACCGTAAACCAATCCCGGTCAACATAGCTTCTTTTTTGGGAAACACAGCTATGTTGTATCTGGAAACAAAAAGTGGTGTAGCATCATTTTTTTTGGGGGGGGTATTGAAGAGCCTTAACATCAATGGGCCAGCCGGTGGGCCTGTGGCGCAATAGTTAAGTTGCACTATTGCAACATGTTGGTCACAATTTCAAAACTTGGAAACAGCCTCTAATGCTAAGCAGGGGATAAGGCTACGTACATTTGCCCCTCCCAGACCTTGTAGCAGAGGGAACCTCATGTGCTGGATTGATCTTTTTTTAAGAGACTAAACATCAATAACATAACTATTAAAAAAAAGAGGTTGTTTCATGGTGGAACCTCTATTTAAGCTCTAGAAATCGGCGTTTGCTTCTATTCGGCACTTAGAAAGGGAAGCTAATAGGGTTCGCTGATGCATGTGCTAATTGTGTTGTTAGTAGTCGCTCAAATTTATATTTCATGTAATGCAGATTAATTATCAAAATAGGCTTGTTTTATTAGAAATAAGCCTAGGGTTGGGTTCCATACATGTTAGGCCGTTGATCCCATGTGTTTTGAGTGTAATAGACCACTTTTATGGGTCTAAAAGGGGGGCTCTAAGATTGAGTACGGGATTACTAGTTAGTTTCCTTTTCATTAGTTTCCTTTTTAGTTGGGCTTGATTTGAGTTATATTTGTTTCCTTAGGAGTCAAGTTATTAATTGAGTCAAGTCATTAGTAGTTTGTTTCCTTTTTCAACTAGTTTCTAATTTCAGTTTTTAGTAACTATTGTATTAGGAGAATATTTGGTTTCCTTTTTGAGGAACCTTCTATTTTGTAATTCCCTCCCTCATTAACATTATAAATAAAGAAGAGGAGGCTCCTAAAAGCCTAGAACGATTTATGAATGAAAAAAAAAGAAGCTTGCTGCTATGTCTCTGCTGAGACTGTTGTGTGTTTGATCACAGTGGAAGGGAGTGGTGTTTGATCCATTCGACTCCTTGCAGTGGGAAGCCCGGGAGGATCTACTACAAGTGTTTTCTTCTTCTTCCTCCCTCAAGTATCCAAGGTACTACACATATGTCCAAGCTCTACAGGTATTAGAATCAATCACTCTCAATTCTGTCCTGTAGCCAAATCAACCCAGATTTCAGATCTGTTCTGTTCTATTCTGATTTCTATGATTTACCATGGTTTTGTTCATGTTGGGTGGACTGTTTGAGACTTGTATCAAACCCTATTAAGCCTGACTCATCAGATTACTAATTTGATCTGAGAATACCTAACCACTGACATCGATAGCTTGCTGGTTCATCCAATCTGGTCCTTCAATTCTGATCTATTGTGCTGCTATTTAGGCTATTCATGGTTGTTCTTTGATTAAAAGTTCCTGCAGTTGAGACTTGGTTAGACTCCCTACCCTAGTCTACATTATCATGGAGTACGCTTCTTTTCCAGACTCAGTCAAGATTGCAATCAAGGATGATTATTCTCGAATTCCTTTTATTAGATCAAAATAGATTGCTTTGTGACTGGTAGCCATCATTCCTTTTGGTTTTGTATCTGGGTTGCGTGTTGGTTTTTATTTTCTACAATTTCTTTAGTAAAACCTTTGGATGTTGGGTTCAGGGTGATGTCCCCCCCCCCCATTGTATTTTCTTCATTTATCTTCTATTAATAAAATTTTAGGGTCCGGCCAGGGATACCCAGATAAGTTCCTGGTCAAAAAAAAAAAACAAACAACCAAACAAACAAACAAACAAAACAAAACAAGGCTTCTTTGGTGATCAAACTCTATCCTTAGTGATCATGTTGCGGAATTAGTACCAAGTTGCGAACTAGTTCTACATTACAAAGTGTAGTGAAAAGTAAGCAACAGTTAGCTAGGGAGTCCCTTGTAAGTGTCGCGTCACAGCGGTACCTAGATGCAATGACTTATAGGCAAGGGTTCTCACACCCTGGACGAGTGTGAGTAAAGAAGCTAGTCCAAAAGTATAGTATTAGATTAGCATCTTTGAACATTGGATCTTTAACGAGTAAGAGTCTAGAATTGATAGATGTAATGAGGAGAAGAAGGATTAAAATAGCCTGTATTCAAGAGACTAGATTGAAGGATAAAAAATCTAAGGAGCTAGGCAACTTTAAACTTTGGTATACATGGGATAAAAATAGTAAAAGTGGAGTGGGAATCATAGTAGCTAAATAGATTTCTTCTTAACTAGAAGGTCTGATAGATTGTTATGTAAGGACTATAAGGTTATACCAGGGGAAAGCCTTACCATACAACATAGATTAGTGGTCATGGATATGTTTCTCACTACGTAAAATCGTAAGAAATGTGAGCTTATTTGCCCTAAGATAAAGTGGTGGAGCTTAGATAGAGATACTTTGAAATTATTTACTAATAAAGTGGTCAACCAAGTAGGACTTTAAGGGAAACACTAATACGATGTGGAACAAGATAGTTGCTAAAGATGCCCTGACCAAATTGAAAGGGAAACGACATTCCTCTTGGGAGACTTGGTGGTAGGATTGATGGAGGGCCTGTAGAGAAAGGGAAGAAATCCCTGAGTAAACTCAGAGTTGCAGGGGAGAAGAGAAGAATAGGGGGGAAAGGGATCACACGACTTGCACCATACCCGGCACTAAAACCTTCAAATCAATTCATCATTCAAAAATCACCTAATATCTCCTGAGAGTTAGACTAATAAAATTAGAAACTAAAGAAAATTCGAATCGGTAATTCCCTACTTGTACAACAACTACCAAAATAAAAGATTGCAAAAATATCCTCTAAAAAAAAGTAACTAAATCTTTCCCAAATAAAATAAATCCTAGATTCTACTAAGCTCAAAAATCCAACCGGACCCCGATCATCTCAGTCAAGATTGCCGAAAGGGTCAACTCGGTTCAACCTCGATTCTACATCAAGGATGATGAATTTAAAGCATCCATTAAGACTCAAAAAGCTAGTTTTAAGACATGGCAAAGGACTATGAATGCAGATGATCTACAAAGGTATAAATTTACTAGAAATGAAGCTAAGAAGATTGTGCCAAAAGAGAAGGCGAAGAAATATGAAAATATTTGTAACAATATAAGCACAGAGGAAGGAGAAAAAGTTATCTATAAGATAGCAAGATTAAGGACAGGAGGATTAGAGATCTCGATTATGTTAGATATATTAAAAGTGAAGATGGTAAAGTACTAATAAGGGATGATGACATTAATAAGAGATGGGAAGGTTGTTTCTGCAACCTACTAAATAAAGACAGTTCGAGTAATAGTGTCATGGAAGACTGCATTACCCATCCAGACACTGCATGTCGAAGATATATACGAAAATTAGGGTATCTGAACTAAAATAAGCTTTAAGGAGGATGCAAGTAGGAAAGGCACAAGATTTAGATGAGAACTCAATAGAAGTGTAGAAAAGCTTATGAATTTGTGGTTTATCTTGGCTAACCAAGTTGTTAAATAAGATTATAAGCACAAGGAAATGCCAAATGACTGGAGGAGGAGCATTATGGTTTCAATTTACAAAAATAAAGGTGATATTCAGAGTTGCAATAATTGTAGAAGCACAAAACTAATGAGTCATACTACGAAAATGGGAGACGGTTATTGAAATCCAGCTAAAAAAAAAAACTAGTAGTACAGAGAATCAATTTGGTTTTATGCCAATAAGATCCACAACAGAAGCTATTTACTCAGGAGACTCATGGAAAAATTTAGAGATTGCAACAAGGATCTACATATGGTCTTCATTGACCTAGGAAAAAATAATGGCAAAGTCCCTAAAGAGTTAATCTGGCAATTACTAGAGAAGAGAAGAGTTTCAAGGAAATATGTGGACATAATTATATATGTATGATGGTGTAGTGACTAGTGTGAGAACCATAGTGACACTTTAAGAAAAGGTTGTCGGTTTTGATTTGACCAAGTGTCGACTTACAAACGTATGTGAAGAGTTATTACTCTCCACGTACACAATCCGGACTTGAAAGAGAGGGGGCTTCACTTGGCACATACTTCAAATCAAATTTCTTTAATTCAACTCTAATTGATAGGGGTTGATTGCACAACTATCAGGAAAACAAAAGAAAATCTCCTAAATCTAAGACTTAGGCTACAGATAGACTAACTTAACTAATAGGACTCTGAAATACTTAACTAATTAGAATTTTTGTAGCCTAAATCTACTTGGCCCCCACACAACTAATCATGATAGGACTTTCTAATGACTAAACTAAATCCTTCAGACCATCACTTTTGGGTTTCATAATTCAGTCCATTATAAATAAAAACCAAATAACAAAAATGCAATGCAAAGGCCAACCCTTCCTCTCATTCTATAAAATCCTCAACACGTTTACCACATGAGCTTATGTAAATAATCATTTCTGTTAGGGAAACTTCTTTGAGGACTACTACCAATTGAAAAGGACAGTCATACATATCATCCACCAAGAGGAATAAAGCATGCATAATGGACTTCCATTGCAATTTTAAGTCGAGAATCATGCTTTAATATGGATTCATCTCACAATTGTTATCTGTTTTTCCTCCCCCTTCTTGGGAGCCTTTGTATTTGTTTTGTCTTTGGTAAAGGAATAATTATTCACCTAAAAAGATTATCTATTCGAATTCAGTCTCAGGTTGAATGTGAGTACTTCTGAAGAAGTTATTAATGTCCTAAATGCTCTGGAGAACCAAAATGACAATTGTTTCATTCCAGGAGATCACCGAACCAACACTCTCTTTTTTTTTTCCTTTTTCTTTTTTTCTTTTTTTTTTTTTTTTTTTTTTTTTTTTTTTTTTTTTTAAGGGAAGGGAAGATTAATGCAACAGTCTCGGATTCTTTTCTTGGAATTTAAAATTTCAATTGCGAGATAAAAACAAAAAACAAAAATTAGAATAACCAATTCAAAACGAAGAAGTATACGGAGAAAAGAATCAAATAAAAAAGAAAAGAGATGAAAACTTACAATGCCAGGATTCTCGTGAGGATCTCGCTTGTACATCTCGACGTATTGACCCCTCAATAACAAAAAACGAAGGTGACAATATTCATGTCCGATCGAATTGACGCCAAGATGAAAGACCGTACCAAAGTACTCGAAGCTCCCTTTCTCTTCAGAAGAACTGTACTCCGATCCTTCCTTGTCCGAGCCTTCGCCCGCCGCCATTCTGGATAGCGATTGCGATGGCGATGGCAATGGCAACGGCGAAGACATCAACGCTGCAGCTCTTCTCCGCTCACTCCTCTTCCCTTTCTCCTTTCAACAAATTTTTTCTCTGTATTCAGAGGTAAGACACAGTAAGTTTATGTGGAGAGAGAGAGAGAGAGAGAGAGAGGGAGGGAGAAAGCTGAGCTGCTACGATTAAAGAAGGAAGAAGAGAGAGACCGGACTTGTGACGATCACTGTTAGATTGTGATCAAGTGATAAATGATCAGTAATTTCGATGCATCGAGAAATCGAAGAGCGGGAACTGTGACACGTCGGCGGACACTAGGGGAACGCGTCTTTGTTTGGTTTGATGCAACGGCTGTGTCGACTGTCGACACTCGAGACAAGGCGTCGTAGTCACCTGCACGTTCAAAGCCACGTGCCCCGTCTACGGAGTGCGGATCCGTAATTTCGCCCATGTTCGATCCGATCTTGAGCTTCACTTTGGCCGGTGAGTGGTGGACCGTGGGAGTGGAAATCCGTAGTTAGTTATTATTGATCCGAAACATCGTTTTGGTTGAATCGGAATTCCATTGGCTTCATTCTGAGGATGTTAAATGGTTTGATCTAATACAATATTTTTTTAGGTAAAACAAAAATTGAATATTTAATCAATGATCGAAGAGTTTTCGGTTTAAATGGTTTTCTTTTGTTTTCTAATTTTTTATCTAGAGAACTTCTTTACCTTTCAATTTTTTAATAAAATAGATGTAAAGCTAACATTAAATGACTTAAACTTCTACATATATGTTATTCGGTTTAACGGTCTATCAATGGTTTATGCTTTAAAAACAAAATCGAATCGATTATTTAAATGGTTTTAAGGTTTTTATGTAAATAGTTTGATTTGATTTCAATTTCAAAGTCATATCCTTAATTCTAGACATAACCGCTCAATTTTGGTCGTTACTGATACCCATTCAATTTGTGGAAATAAAATGGGTAATGAATGGACGATATAGACCCAGATAGTAGATAATTGGATCCTTTGCACATTGTGAGGACCCAAAACTTGCCTCACTTTCTACCATTAATAGGGTAAAGAGGTTATATATAGAAACGAAAAGGGAGAAGTGCTTGATCCGCACATGTACATCAAGGTGAATATACATGCAGAGGATCCATTCTCGGAGACCTATCCTCTGAAACTATCGCGTGTTGTCATTTTTTATCTGTCGAAAAAACCATAAGGTCAAACCAGGTTTGGCTGAGTCTGGCCAACCCCAAAGGAGAATGTTAGCATGATCAATTAGGGAGAATAAAAATTCCATCCTTCCTTTTATCTATTTAGTCATTTTACAGTCTGAATAACCCAAATACTTAATTAAGCAAATTGTTTGTTCATTAGGTAGAAAACCACAAGCAATAATACAATGATACTTTTCTAGGGAGTAGGCAATGGTTATTCCTTCTTATTATATATGCCATAAAGATAAGAAGTAGAAGAAGAGAAAGGGAAAGGTAGAGAACAAAGCATGCTTTACAGCAAAAAGGGATGAAATTGGACCACTTTATGGGTATTAGAAAGCAGCCTAAATATTTCTAAAGTGGAAGATAAAGTCTTAAGGATCTTAGTGTATAGACTCTTTCTTAAAGTCGGTTAATTAGATCTGAAACTGATGGTTTATATTCGAGGACGTTTTTCTGGTGACTTGTTGCATGTGATATGGTACTTTCCATGATCTTAAAAATTAGGAATCGGATCGATGAATCGATCACTTGGATCAAAATTGACCTCAATTTCAATTGATCCAATAAGGCTGATTCATATCAAGAAACTCCAAAACTAATGAGTTTTCAGATTTGAGAGCCGATTCTAGGGTTTTAAGATCGATTCCGATCTAGTTCGAATTAGGATCAGAGTCGATCCTAGATTCCGTGTTTTAAAACGTGGGTCGGTTGTAATGGAAACCATGTTCTCTTGTACCTCTCTTTTATTGCTGCCATCCCTAGAGCATAGTTCCCACTTCACACATTGTCAACATGTTAGGTGGCACCGACACATACAATGGTAATCTTTGAATGCTCGAATAAAGTAGCAATGATATGATTAAATACCTAACCCAATTAAAACCGTCCAACTTATTTCTAAATGGACATAAGACCTAAATCTCATTGGAGGACACAAGGAACCTATGTAATATAGATGAGGATCCTATATGCATAGATGAGTATCGTTGAAAGTTATGAGATGGGTGTCAGGGTGTCATGTATTTTGTATTTTACTCTGTGTGGATGTTAACCTGACGTACTATATAGATCAGTCGAGTCAAAACATCTTACGTGGGGGATGAATTATTTTAGTGGTAGACGTAATGCATATGGATGATTTAGTTTGATCCATCTATATGATATATCAGGTAGACAACCGATACCTTATTATAATTTGTCATTATGTGACTAATTTATAGTAGTGGTACATCAATTTAACAATCGACACTTATTGTAATTAGTTATAACCAGTCAATCTTTTTGCATAAATCTTTGTACTTGTCTTTGTTTGGAATATTCTTGTAGCCGATCCTGTTAAGTTAGAATAAGATTGTTGTTGGATGTCTCTCACCCGAAAGACAAGAACATAAAGTCTTTTAAAACGCATATGAGTAGTCATTCCTGTCATGATGAGGCATTCCCCTTCATTTTGCAAATGGCAGTTTTGATTATCAGATGCAGGATGAGCATGTATTTTAGAGAATGATAGAAGTTGGGGAGGGCTAGAACTGATAGGATGGGTGGATCTATTATCTTGAATGTTGAATTTCTTTCATTTAGATAAGTTTTGATTTTATTTAAAATAAATAAATAAAAAGAAGAATCAGACGATAAGCCTAAAGTGATTTTAAGAAAAGTGGTAAGAAAAGGAAATGCTTAATTTAACACTAGTAGTTTACGAGAAAGGTATAAGACTAGCTAGTAACAAAAATGTCTTTAAATAAAATGAATTGAAAATAAAAGATTTACCATACCGATCAAATCAAAGATCAGTGAAGGAGGTGTGTTTCCTTACTTGCACAAGCCAACCAGCAGTTCTATTGCATATGACTCAACCTACGGTTCTCTTTCTCATACAAGCTAGTAAAAAGTCCATAACAAAATATGTTCAAATTTTGGTATTCAAATGTTTATTAATAATTTAAAAAAATTAATAAATATTAGAGTGCATGAGAGCTTTTGGAGATAAGTTGAATTAGTTTCATGTCATATTACACTTCTCCTCATAGAGGCTTAGGTGAGCTGACAAGACATCAGCTCACCTTTTGATTGAGCCACATAACAAAATAAAAGTTCCTTGTAAGCCTGTCGACCCTTGCCAACATAGCCCACTTGTGTTATTGATATTTGATATCATCAGCCAATACAAACCAAAAGAAAAACTATCATTTGCCTACACTTTTTAATAATACAAGTAGAATCAAAAGATTTCTTAAATTAAATATGTCATGAAATAAAATAAAGTTTTTCCATTGTCATCCCTTACTTGTGCCATGCATTAACAAATCTACAACCTCTTTTATTATCCATTCATTCTTCTATGTGTGTCTACTCTCGTTCGTTCACTCTTTACAAACATTGATACAATTCTTGTAGTTACTGATTCTTAAAAATTCCCAACAAAGTGATTGTTCATGAATATCATAAAAAACTAAGCATTAAACAAAAGCATAGAGGACTATCCTCCAATACCCATTTTGGGATCACAGTTGTAGTGTAGGCAATGCTCCTAAAAAGAAAATCACTTTCCAAATTATTATTGTAGCAATATAAGCAAGAGATCGCTACTTGGTCGCTTAGTCCTTGCACCAACATAGAGCCAAAGAGAGTGCATGTTGAAGCATCATTATAGATGGAATTCTTGATTTCATGGGTTGGAGTGATAAGTTCATGAGCCCCTTTGTCTGGGCACAGGAACGACGTGACCAAGTAGTGTTCTTTTTCCCTAGAAATATATACATTTTAGTATCATAACCTCTAGATGTTCCAGTTGAGTCAACAACCACCATGTTAATTTTAACAAATAAGCATCATTATGTATAAATAATAATCTAAGACCTACGCCAACTAAAAATTTAGGTTTGGAATATGGTTTTAGTGCATGGTATCGAATCGGGTATCAATCATCTTAGAAATAGATACGGCTCGACTGAAATCGATGTTCCAAATCATTCTGAATGTTAAGCCAACTGAGTTATCTCATTTAGCATGCATGGGTATTAATTGAAGTTTCATTTGTAATATATTTATCAATAAAATATGTATTATTATGAGAACTTCTCAATGAAGTTACCTTTTATGAAAAAACTTAGGCTCAATCGCAGCTTAATCCGATTAAATAATTGTGCCTTGATATTTCTTCAAAAAAAAAATAAAAAATAAAAAATAAAAAAAAAATAAAAAATTTGATATTTTGACTATTTTACCCTTAAACCATACCATTCCATGCTAATTGTCAAATCAATCACTTGCTTCACATGTTCATCCAAAATAAATAAAGAACAAAATCACATGCATGATACCTGTGAATGGCTGTGATATTATATTATACATTCGTTTATCACCCTTGAAATTATTTCTTTAGACTTGTTGATTGATGTTAAGAATCAAACAAACACAAAACCACAACTGTGAAGACACCTAATGACTAAGATATTTAAACCCAACTAAGATACGAACTCTAAAATATGCAAGGAAATTAGGTTCACATCACAGACACAAAAGAAATTTAAATATCTCTGTCTCTCTCCCACTAGGCTGCCAATTTTGAATTGAAATCGACCGTTTAAAACAGTATTGAATAAGAATTCATATGATTTCAATATTAAGAAAATGAATCTTATTTGATATGGTACAATATCTAAGAAAAATGGTTCGAATCATGTCAAATTATCTAATCTCAAATCAAATTGAGTGTACATATATATAGTAATTATTTATTAAATGTCAGATTTAGTCCTAACCATCAAGATTATAAATATTTTGAAATCGAGAGTAAACCGAAAAAAACCGGATGTGAACAAACCGAGTAGGATAACTGGTTAGAAGCTAGAACTGATTAGGATCGAGTATCAACTGGTTGCTCACTATTCACTCTCTTGAGCCAAAGAATACTTATGAAATTGAAAAATCACTCACTTTTGGATTTAATTAGTGGTCTTTCGTTCTTGGATTGATTAAAGACAGTTTAATCGTTTAAGGACCAAAACCAACCCGTATCAATTAATAATTGGAATTGATTCGAACCAAAGTGAGAGGCCGAATTCACACACACACTCTCTCTCTCTCTGTAATCAATAATTGGTTTGATCTCATGGGGTCAACCCAATTGACACCTCCAACTGTGTGAGTCTGTGTGTGTGTGTGTGTGTGTGTGAGAAAGAGAGAGAGAGTGAATTTATAGCAGCTCAGGGACCATCTCCTTATCAAGATTGGCAGAGCATGAATTCCCCTTAAAAGAAAGCCTTATGGAACATTATAATAGTTTCTGACAAGATTGAATTTTATATGTGTTTGTACAAGTGAACGTCAATTATAAACTACAAATTTAATGTACACATACACTGACAGATGCACAAAACTACAAATATATGGAAGATATTCTTACAAATGTATATACAAGGAGGAAGAATTTGGACTTCCTACTAGAGGCCCATGTGATGCATGTGATTGAAGAAGAAGAGGAAAATAGTGTAGGAAGATGAGCAGACATTATTGGAATCTCTGTAATAGAATATGAAAGAAATGAACCAATTATCTACTGAAGCCCTTCAATCCCCTCACCAGTTAACAACTCAGGCTCATGACACCCAAGAAACTGTAAAAACCCCCAGGTCTCCCCCCAAATAGATACATTTTAAATAAAGGGCAGTGACCTAGAAGGGTAGTGCCTATGTCCTTGGAAGCTTTGAATAGTTAGATGAGAACTCATGAGAATATGTGTACATTTCATCTGGTTTTGAATTTTGATGATTTAAATCCGTAGGAAAGTAATTTTCAACCCTCAGAATGATCCTTGTATGCACAAGTAATTTTACAAACTGTTATCAAGCAACTCTAATCCAAATTGCCTCAATTTACAACTAAATGAAGGAAAAAAATACTTTCCTCCATGTAGACCAACCTCCATTCGCCGGACTTTTAAAAGAAAAGATCCTCAGAAAATTATCAGGAACATGTGGAAGGAGAGTGGTAATCAGTCAGATAAGAAGATGTCAACCAGCATTTCAAGCAAATGGAGGTTCAAAGATAGTGGAGCAGTGGTAATACAACATCACAAGTGCGCAGCTCATCAGTTGGCAGATGGGTTGGGGCCAACAGAGCGTGCCGCTTCTGTTAGTCTTAGTGCTCCTCCAAGTTCAACAGGTACAAGAGGGATAAGGGAATGTAGAACATCTGTTATCAACGGTCGATAACTTGGTTCTGGTTGCACACACAACACAGCTACAGCAGCAACCTACACACAACCATATTGCAAGATCAGTTTATCAAGGAATAAAATATGTTTCGCAAAGTAAAATAAAATATAAACTTAAAGAAGTAACTAATAGGGTTTCTGGTCAATGAACCTGGTATAAGTGTTTCAAATCCATTGTGTTTCTGATGACGGGATCCACAATATTTGGAAGCTTTGATCTGTCAGTGAGCTGAGGCATGGCCTGCACAGTACATATCATGGGACAATCAAGTTCCAAAGATACAAAACGTAACTGAAATTGTAATAGTATTTGATATCTTATAGAGAATTTTCAAAGGGAGTTTCTGCCTTAGTGAGAATTATTAAAGTGTATACCCATGTAACAATAGATTGGCGTTGAGATGGTGCCATTTTCTCTACAGGTTTTCTTCCCATCAGAAGCTCCAAAAGAACAACTCCAAAAGCATACACATCACTCTTCTCTGTCAATTTACCTGAAAAAACAATAATCATGATCAATGATGGCAAACTATAATATTATTCTTTAATCTTTATCACAAACGCCTAATACAAAATACATAACAGTGCAAAATGCAAATCAATAGGGCCAACCAGTTAGAATTTTAAGAGGATTGACAGAATGCGCACATTTGCCCCTGTGGTACACATACATAAAGATGGAGGCACACTATTTGATGTTCCAAGCTAAAAATAACCGAGGTCAAGAACTGTACATGGGTCATAAGATCCTAATGTTCAATCTGTAAAACCTCATCAGATGGATCGCTGGTTCACTCTGATCCACCAAAGGAAGGAAGCAGGACAGATACAACAGGTAAGCTTTAGGCACAGATCTGCAAGATAAGAACCACAGCTCCATTTCCCTGAATGATTCTGCAAGATAAGATCCAAGCAACAGCAAGACACCTTCAAATGCCTTCCAGGTAAACATTTAGGCCTCCTAGTCATGGGAAAAGGATGGAAGGAATGATGTTTTATCAACACATAACTACTTAGAACACTGAACCCCCAACCCCCCCTAAAAAGGTATTTATGGAGTTCAGGAGGGCTCACGAAAGGAATTAAATGGTAGCTCAAATAAGAAGATAAGTTCAACACATAACAAGACCAGCAAACTACACAAACAAGTTAAGGGTATAATGAGTCATAGAAGCAGCTTGGTGTACCATCTAAAAGGTATTCCGGGGCCACGTAACCCAGAGTGCCTGAAAGCTTGATATTGTTCTTGTTTTGGGCGCCACCTACAGCAAGGCCAAAATCTGCAATCTGAATCAAGTAAGATCGTATAAGATTCATTGGAGGAAGATAAAAGTGTTCATCGATGCCATAGAAATTATAATACTTCAAAGATTTTGCACAGAGAGATCAAAGGCACCCACTGATTGTACAGGGAAATGTACCTTGGCATTGAAGTTGGAATCCAGAAGAATATTAGATGATTTTAGATCTCTGTGTATCACTGGAGGGTTGCAGTGCTCATGAAGATATTCCAAGCCTCTGATCCTCACAATTGAAGGTAGATGCAAATAATGGAGGATATAAACAAAAAAGAACACACTAAAATGAACCCAATAAAAGAAAATGAACATAAAATGTAATGAGGTTTAATAAACTCACCTAGCTGCATCCAGGGCAATTTTCATCCGGATATGCCAAGTTAAAGCTGATCCTCGAGAAGGTCCTACAACATGAATCAAGAGAAACATAAGTGGAGATGTTCATAATTTGTTCCTTTATTATAACATCTTATTTACTACTTTAACTACAGAAAAAGAAGAAAGTAATACCATGCAATTGAGTTTCCAAAGAACCATTATGCATCAGTTCATAAACAATAAATCTCGTCTCGCCATGAATGCAGTAACCCAAAAGAGAAATTATGTTTGGATGCCGGATTCTATTCAGCAAATCCACCTCATTCTGCAGTTTCAATAGGCAATTGAGAAAGACAAACAATTAGATAACAATGACGAATTGCAGAACATGGGAACAAGATTAATGTCAAGAAGAATAGTACCTCAAATTCTTTTTCAGCAACCTGCTCACTGCAATCGAGTCTCTTCACAGCAGCAAGCAAGTTGTCATCAAACCGAGCCTTGTAAACACATCCAAACCCACCCTCCCCCAAAACATTACTTTCTCGGAAGTTATCTGTTGCTGCTTCTAACAACTGGTACTCAATTACAGAGACCAATCCCTTCTTACCAGTAATCCTCAAGGAATTCAATTTGCCCAAAACTGGACCTAATGCAAACCCTCTATCAGTATCTTCAAATGGGTTGGGATGAAAGGAAAGAAGGGGGTAACAAATAACGATGAAAAAGAGGCATAAATCTGCAATTTTATTATTTCAGATATTGTTGTGTGACTAATATTGAAAAAAATAAATACAATTACAAAATTAAATACATATGCCAAAAGGGTAGTGAAGAGGGTTTTGTGGGAGGTACCTGAGCTCTGTATGTTCTTTGGATCAGAATTTATCCATTTCTTGTGATGATAAACGCACAGACCAAATATAGATAATATGATTGCAACAAGCACAGAAACAGATGAAATAACTGCTGCAAGCATTTTTCTATCTAAATTCCCATGCTGCTCTCTTCTTTCTACCTGTACGCCTGGTCGCAAGGAATTCAAACAAAACGCTTGAGCAAATGCACTTATCAGGAAAAGAAACAAATCAAACCAAGAGAGAAGGTAGAAGAGAACCCCTCTCCCTCCCCCCACTTCCCCAAATGAAAAAACAAAAATCTTTTGTGTTGTACAGAGAACTACAGCCACAGAAAAAATTTGTGGAGAATAAAAAGGCCCAATCTTTGAACTCAAAAGGGAAAAGAGAAGAATAATTTTCAAGATTCAACCAACAAATTTGAACAGAAATAGCAAAAAGGAAAATAAACAACAGATATTATCCCACAAAGTCTAAAAAACCAGACAATATATTTTCAAGATTCAACTTTTACTAATATTTTGTTAAATGCAATGAACTAGTAGTTCAAATTTTGAATTTTGAAATTTGAAAACAATCGACTGACGAGTCATGACATTTTTGTTTGGTGGAACCCTCACTGGGTGCATGACTTATCTAAGAAAAAAGATGTACAGTCCACAACCTACAACGAGATGAATATGACTCCAAAAGCCCAAAATTCCAGAAGGAAGAAAGAAGTAACCAACAAAGGAGCAAAGCCGAGACTTGAATACCAGGAGAAAGTGCCGCCATTGTCGCATCAATTGAAGAAATGGGTCCATTTCCAGTCGGCAAGACAGTTTCAGAAATGGAGGAAAACCATGGTTCCGGTCTGGCATCACTGAGAACTGATAACAAAGAGAAGTAACAAACCCAGATGGGTAGAAGAAGAAACAGCCGACAAAGAAGAAGATTCATGTCTTCTAGTCGAAGAGATTCACGGATAACAGAGACGGGTAGTTAAGTCGTCAATGAGAAGGAAATCTGTGAAACAATGGAGGCATAGATGTTTGGATCTTCTATGCCTTCTTTTGAATTCTTGTCACTTTTGGATCTCTTCGGTTTCCTAAATCTTTGTACAGGAAAAACAGGAAAGCTCTTTATCCTTGAATGGGGCAAATGCACAACAATCATGTGGCAGTTACCAAAAGGTGAAGACCAAAAGCTCAGGCTCAAATGTAGAACTAAAAAAGTAGTGAACAGAGAGAAGGGAGTATAGCTTTCAAGCCTTTCATGGGAGTTGGGCTTGGGACCACTTAAAATGACCAAATTGCCCCATAATTAAATTAGCCTCTGAAAATAAAATTTCCAAAATTGTCCAGTGGAAACTTGAAAGCATCCGCAGATTGCAGTAGAGTAGCTTACCTTCCTTCTGACATTAATTGGAAGAAAAGAAAACAAAATAGAAGATTTTGGTTAGAAAAGCTCCATAAATTATTGATTACTACTCCTTTCAATTCATCCAAATTCCAAAGAAAGTCATACCTGACTTTTGGTTTTTAGATCCACCGTTTCCTTCCTAGGAAGTCCTTGTCGGTTGATTAAAGTAGCAAAATTGGGTGAATAGTGCCGGTTGGACCAGCTGGGATCGTATCGAGTTTGGAAGAGTAGTTGAAGCTTTAACCGAGAACCGAGGGTTTCTTCCTTGAGAACCGCTTTACCCTGAATGGGAGAATGGGGATCGATCGACCCTCCCTTTCTCATACGTCTTTATGAAAGCCTCTCGCCTTTCGAGATCCGGCCCATCATCAACTTCCTTTCCCCTTCGTCTATTCTCGAGAGGTCTTGACGATACCCTTCTTCCGAACTGCCTAGGCCCAGCCCAGTCACAGGATCATATGAGAACGTCGTGCAGATGCTCAGGTGCCGTAGGCTGGCTGGTAAAAGAACCTTGAAGTATAATGCCTCTAGTGACTTCAAGCTCTGCCGTCACTGACTTTTCTTTCTCTCTCTTAGGCCGTGTGACAGTCTGTCTTCATTACGTTATGCAAGGCGAAAGAACACCAGGCTTTCTTTGAAAAAGGAAAAAATGACTCAAAGGAGTGAGTTAGGGCACAGCTGCCGGCTCCCCCAGCATCTCAAGTGATTAGGCGGGGACAGGATTCGAACCTGCAGTCTTCAGGTCATGGGCCTGATGAGTCGACCAATTCCTCTACCCCGCTTCTTCCCCTTCTCTTTCTTGAACTATTCCCACCTAGGTCCCCGGCTTTGGTTGCTTGGCCGGGATAGAACCAGCGCTTAGTAAGCGGCGGCGACCTTGTATAGGTTGGAGCTATGAAGCTTACTATTATGTATGAAAAGGAGAAAGGGCTTTTTCAGCTTGCTGACTAGGGTTGGCAGCTAAATTCAGTCTTCGAGACCCCATAACATAAGAAAGTCGTGGAGTGCATAAGCCCCCTTAGAGATAGGGGCGACTTTCTTGTGGTAGTAATTGCGAATGAGCAAGTAGGGGGCGGCAACTAAAGAGGTAGCGAGACTGACCGCAATTGCAGGAATAGGTTGACTTTCTTTCATTTTGGTTATGGAAAGTGAAAGTCGTTTCGTTTAGTACGAGATCGCTTCACATATTGGGCTACATCGGACTGGCCAAAATCCAGATGGCCGGTGCTATCCTATACTAGTTGGTGGATTAACATTAGTCAATACGTAAAATACAAATTAGGGTATTTATAAAATCAAAAGGGGCAAGTGTTGGCCTCTGACATGTACATATAGGTGAATGTATGTTCTGATGATTCAAACTCTATACAGATCAGCCAGGATGATTGATTAGATTATAAAACCAAAACAAGCTAACCTACTCTCCCCGACAAGAAAATAATTCAAAAAATTAAGATATAAGTCCCAACTTCTTACGGTTTAAGCTAGTTTCAAGAATTATGATCAGCTAACAAGCATCTTGCACTATATGTTAGGCCAAGCAGTCCAACCTATCCCACGTTTTTATTTTTATTTTATTATTATTATTTATTTTATTTTTTTTGAAATAACATTCTGCATTTCTATCAAAAACAACTATTTTAGTATTATCATTTTCATTAAAAAAAAAAACCTTAATAGCATCACTATCCCTAGCAAAAAGCTTAGAATCAACACGAATAAGATGTTAGAGAAAAACTTGCCTACCAAGCAAGTGTGTGCAATTTTCTTTACATGAGTTTTTTTTTTTTTTAAAAAAAAAAAAAACCTTAATAGCATCACTATCCCTAGCAAAAAGCTTAGAATCAACACGAACTAATAAGATGTTAGAGAAAAACTTGCCTACCAAGCAAGTGTGTGCAATTTTCTTTACATGAGTTTTTTTTTTTTTTTTTCCCTCTCTTGTTTTGAATATATGAATCCATTGTAGATGATATCTTATTTCAGGATAGCCATTGATGTGATGTACAGATTCCTTCACATAATAGCATGAAACTATTTCCCAAATTCTTACCCAAAAAAAGAGAAATCATTTCCCAAAATGTTATATATTACAAAAAAACATTTGAATTGATCTGTTGTAACTCCCACAAGTATCCTACAGATCCCACGAGTATCCTATGTCTACCATTTCTATTTGGTACACTTACAATGGCAACAATATTTAAAATATATTGATTCACATGTGATAGCAACAATATTTAAAGATTCTCAATATTTATATCCAACATTATTGATAACAACTCTTATGATGTTAATAGATCAACTATCTAAAATTAGAACGATGAATTTGCCACATGGTAAGTTTTAATGTAATATAGTATAGGTGTTCCCATGTTATTATTATTATTTTTTTCTTAACTGAAAAGTCGAAATAAATTAGATAATAATTGAGATAAGCAAGTCAGCACTCACATCAATCCAATATGATATTGTAATGTTCATAATCGATAGATAAAAGAGATGGGACCGAGTTTCCCTAAGGCCACGATGAACATAAATGTGTTCACCTGGGCCACGATGAGGGGGGGTTCAGAGGTCTCATCTCTTTGATACAACACCACGCAATGGAGTGAAATTTCTTCTAAAGATATAATACTAAACAAAAAGAAGAGAAAGATCATTGTCCACAAAATTCTTCAGATAATCACTTCTAACCCATACTACTAACAATGAGCCACTGAAATCAAATGTCTATATGGCTTAACCAAAGAAACTTGTCCACAAAATTCTTAAGATGATCACCTCTAACCCATACTACTAACAATAAGCCACTGAAATCAAATGTCTATACGGCTTAACCAAAGAAACTTGCATAATCTGTTCAGAGATAGTATTGATTTCTAACAAAAAAGAAAACAAAGTCCAATGTTTTTGCATGAGATCTTGTAACACTTACCAATGAAGCCCTATCAATTAGTATTACACAGAAGAAATCAATTATTGACACTAGTACAATTAGATTCCCTCTTCATAGACAATTGGGATTGCGATCCCAGGTAAGATCGTTTCAGGATTATGGGATCCTTTTCTATCTGATAGGAAGGGTTGTTGCACAAAATGTACTTCTAAGTGTTAAGTTTGTCTCAAATTCTTGACCCGTTTTGAAGATTGACTCGTTTCGATATATTTTGGTGGCGACTCGAATGGAAAGTTTTCTGAGATCTATGATGGAAGTAGAGTGGTTGTGCCGATAGGCCCAAGCCCGAAGCCCATCACTGATCTCTTATGGGGGTGCGGGGGCGTAGCCCCTACGGTATGGTTCAACCAGATCGACCGTGACCCAATGGGTCGACCGCAACTTAGAGCATATATAATGTATTGTTGCTTGTTGAGAAAGTTATTGTAATTTGGGGGTTTTTCGAGCTAAGGTTTCAGGGCGAGTTTTCTCGTCGCTGCTTGGGTGTAATCTCTCTTCTGCATTGTGAAACATCTTCTTCTTCGTCCGAGAATGTAGCACACCACCCTGATGTGTGAACATCGTTAAATCTCTGTGTCGTGCAGATCTATTGTCTCTTTATTTTTCGTATTTCTTTGTGTTTGATTTAATACTAAGTAATTGCCTCATAGATCCTGTATCTATCTATATGAAGAAGAAATCGTGTAAGAGGTAAAAGACCTTTGTATTTAATTAGTCCAAGACAACAAAGGTTCATTGGTTCCTAAAACCCTCTATAGGGGTTAAACCATGGAAGTTAAAGATCTTTAATTTATCCAACAAATGAATATTAAAGATGATCGAAGAGGATTGGGCTGACACTTATTCTTCTATTTTTGGGTAAAGACACTTATCATCACATATTGACTTTGACTTAACGATAGAAAATATTCCATTATATTAGAAGCAGAAAAGTGTTCAGTCCTCAAGCCCAATAGTTCAGTCGCTCATATTTCTTTTAACAAAGGGACACAAAATGAAAAGATGCCAACTTGTTTCCCTGCCCGTTCCACTTAAGTACTTCGTACTCAATTAATTCTTAAGAAATTTTCGCATAAAATATTTGAACTTGGTGTGGATCGTAGACTTCCACAAGAAATTCCGCAGTGTAAATTCCAAAGAGTATCTTATAGTTCATAATTAGGATTTTTTTTCCTTATTCTGTTGATTTTATTATTTTAAGTAAATACAAGTGAAAGAAAATATTTTATCTAAAAACTCTGAAAACTCTTTTTAGGGTTTATTTGAAGATAATATAAGTTCGTTATAAGAAGATGAAAATATAAGTTTTGGATAGAGTTTCCCGAGTCACTTGTGTAAGAGGAATCCCTCATATCACACCAATCAAAATGTGGAAAATTATTCAATAGAAAACCTACCTAGTTAGAGAGGAGAGAAAATGTCAATGCATCTTTACATGATAAGAATATTACATAGGAAAACATCCCCAAATTGTCTGCCTATATTTCTTTTCCATGAATTTTATATCAAAATAAGAAAATGGATAGAATTTGCTAAGCAGAAGAACAAATCAATGAATTATGGGAAAGGGCAGCAAGATCTTTTTTTTTTTTCTATAACAAGCATGAAATCATTCATGTAAGAAGGATTTTCACTTTTATTTTATTTTTTGTGGGTGGAGAGGGAAGGTTTATGTATTCATGTGAGAAAGATAGAAATAGACAGAAGTTGTTAATTTTTACCCTCCCATGAGGATTAAAGAACCATTTTTGAATAAAATAATTATTGGATTTGTATTCAAGGGTATTTAAGTAAATTGGCGCTATTTGACTTGAAACGTTGAAATTTTGATGGATGGGTGGGTAAGGAGGCGGTTCAGAAACGTGGGTTCTAGGAGGTGGAGCGTGCCACATTTATTGGGGCTGTTAAAAATATACAGGTGGGGAACTTTTCATTTACAACCCAATTAAGAAAAGCTTCCTTTCAATGTGGAAATACGATATTGAAATTCGTACCGTTGGATAAATAGGTCTACATATGAGTTAGCATTATGTCAAATTTTAACGTCAAATTCAATCAAATATCTTTTTCTTCTTCGGTAAAAACAAATACCTTCTTACATATTTGCATGGATCTTTGTAATCATACTTTTTCGATAAACGGATCATGGAGATTGGAAGGGAGGCAGGAGGTCTCTTGCGTAGTGGGGGTGTAATGGGTGCAATCTCCAAATTTTTTATTTAAGATTCGTTTACTAAGGAAAATTTTGTATTTCTTGTATTAGGGTTTGTGTCAGTTCTACCCAAAAAAATAAAAAATTGATCAATTGATCTAAACCTCAATTTTGGGTTTTTTTATGTAAATTTTAAGAAAACGTTCTGTAAGTGAGTGTGGGGGTTGCATCCATACATATGGAGATGAAATGATTACCCCACCTCCTATGTAAGTTGATAATATCTATCTGTTAATATTTTTCCATACGTTTTCATTGACAATGATATACGAGCCATGCTCCCGAACAAAAAACATTATCTCTTAATCTAAATCTTTTATGTCCTTATATATCACCCCCAAACACATTTTTGCCTTGGGTGGGATTAACCGTACAAATAGAGTGATACTGATACAACAACTCTAACATCATGGATGAGCTTTTATTAGCTCAGTTGCAGCCTAACAGGGGGCTATACGGGCTAAGACAGTTGTGTCTAACGTAAATCCAAGGAAAATCGAGAACTCGACCCTTCTGTTGCTACCTTGAAATAATGGTAATAATATAATAAGGTAGTGGTAAGTATGGCCCCTAGTGGGCCCTAGCCCCCATTGGGGATCTTTGTCTGGCCCATAGTGTGGGGCATAGCACGAAAAAGAAAATGACTTTAATAGTAACAGCCAATGGATCCGTGAATTCATCTTTCTTGTTTGTTCCAATAAGATAATAAAACCGTCACGTGTTAGGTGAAGGATTAAGCTTGTAAGAAGGAACCATTGGTGCAGGGCCCACACTCTTAAGTCCCACCAGGAGGACTATTTATCGGTCGGGTTTATATGGTGCAGGGCAAATGCAATAGTTCCATTTCTGACCCCTTATTTTGTTTTTAAACTTGATGATTATGACCATGGCATGGTTTATGGAAGAAATAATGCTATTTGAAAGTATATATTATCTTGTTGATCGTGGGTACTGGTGTGTACATACTTAGATTGGTAATTCAATATCAATTAAATTGAATGAAATCAACATGGAATCATTGTGAACATCGGATTGACCTGATGGTTTGTACATTTTTTCTTCGAGTAATCTTTGGGGAGACTAACACAGCAATCTATCATCATGGTCTCCACTTAAATCGTAGATACATAAATGGAGAATTGAATCTAGGATAGTGTACCTATCTACACAATCCCTAATTCGCTCTAACCATCTAGGTAACTCACGGATGGGTTAAGTGGTGATGGGTTTATGGTATTTTTACCACTAGGCTACCAACCCTATTCCTGATAATTTGTACATGTTTTGTGTGAGCAAGTATTGGGCGTAGGTCTACATTTCAAGAATTTCCCACCTCACTTCCTTTGCCCAACCCCTGCACACCCCTTCACCCTGGCTGCCCTCTTGTGACGCCATTTTAGTGGCCTATGGACCCTTGTTAATGAATGATCCCATCACAAAAAACAAGAAGAAAAACTCTATAATGGAATAAAGCTAAATTTGATTAAACCTGAATCTATGGATACCAAAGCCACTTCCAATATTTAGATCCAATCAGACTGAATTTTAGCTGATTTCGGGATAGTTCGATTCTTTTCAATGAATCAAACCAGCTAGGTTGCCATCCTAGATAAATAATTAGGAAAATTTTTTCTTGTGGGAGAGCGTGGCCCCTATATGTGTGTGAGGACCAATAGCAATGCATGAGAAAACATCAATAAGGGTATCATTTCGTATTTCATAGGGGTGAAGTGGTCATTTCACCCTTATTATCTAACACAGGGGGTACACTCCCTTACAAAATTATTTTCCTAAATAATTAATAGTTAATGCAATTGTGGGGTCAGTATGGCCCCACAGGACTAGTCAGGGCAAATGCCTGGATATCCGTCGGTAGCAAAAAAAAATATAGTTAATGGACAAAGGAACTTTGCCTATTCTTCTGCACCCTCCTATTGGCCTGCATGCTGGCACATGAGCTACAAAGGAGTTTTATCATACGTTAATTATTATTATTATTATTATTATTATTATTATTATTATTATTATATTAGTAATAAGTAAATCAAATAGGCACAACAATTGAAAATTCAGCTCCCAAAGTCAAATTCATTACCTAAGATCAGAGCTTTTCTTGAGCAAGTTTCTCAAGAATTAATGAGCCACATCACAAAGTCAAATTCGTCATCCAAGATCAGAGTTTCTTGAGCAAGGTTCTCATGATTTTTTTTTTGGGTAAAAGTTCTCAAGAGTAACATATCGATCAAAGTGGAACTATAGCCTTATTGTCTCTCTTAATCGATCGCCAAAGGGCAAAAAAAAGCCAAAAAAATTATCCCAAGTCATCAGATTCTGATTAATTTTTTTAATGAATTCACTTTTTACAACATTTGGCCGATGTAAGCAGCACTTAAGTCAAAAGATTAAGTTAAGTAGTCAATAACAAGTTTAATGTTAATAATATGAAAAATAGCAAAAAATAAAAAATAAAATAAAATAAAGATGACATAACTATTAATTCCAGTTATACCCAGGTCAATAGTTCCTAATTCTTTTTGACAAAAATCCAATCCTAATAATTTTTTTAATGAATTCACTTTTTACAACAATTTTTTTTTTTTGCCATATTGATTCCGCGCAACTTTCATTGAAACAATGAAGAGCACTAAACATCCCTGTGTGGCCGTGTGAGTGGCCCAAGGTGTGCCTAATGGGAGTCGATCTATAACAAGTTTAATGTTAATAATATGAAAAATAGCAAAAAATAAAAAATAAAATAAAATAAAGTTGACATAACTATTAATTCCAGTTATACCCAAGTTAATAGTTCCTAATTCTTTTTGATAAAAATCCAATCCTAATAAATTTTTTTTAATGAATTAACTTTTTACAACATTTTTTTTTTTTGCCATATTGATTCTGCGTAACTTTCACTGAAAGTAGTGAAGAGTACTAAACATCCATGTGTGGCCGTATGAGTGGCCCAAGGTGTGCCTAATGGGAGTCGAACTTAAGATGTCAAAGTTTACAGCTCGTACCAAGTTCGTTGCTCACCAACTACTCTACCCCTTGGGTTCACTTTTTACAACAACATTATATTGAAGGTTTTCATTTTGAAACTTTATAATAAGAACTAACAATATACATATATGATAGTAGTTAATTTATATTATCTATATATTGCAATAATTGAATATTTTGGGAAAAGACAATGAAGGTGCGTTTTGATTTAATAATTAATAAAAAAGAAAGCTGCCATTTAGAATACTGTTTAAGACCTAAATTAGTGGTACTAATTGGGGTGATCAAAGATTTAAGTAGGATGGAGGACCCAGAAAGGAATTTTAATAGTTGAATAAGATGGGACACGGACTTAAAATAACCAATGCATGAGAATCTATTAATTAATTAAAAGGCCATGTAGGTTAGTGGGGTTAGGTTCTTATTGTCTCTCTCATTTTTTAATTTTCATGTGTAACTTGCAACATGGGAAAGCCTTTTATATGTGTTCATTCTTAGTTTTTAATATTGGGTAGGTTTCTACAAAAAAAAAGTGGGCCTGTTAACAGAATTAAATCCGATGAGCATGAATTATCAAACCATTTGATAAATGGTTCGATTTTGATTTTAAAAAGTGCAACTCCTTAATAAATGATTTGATTCGATTTTAAAGTGTTTAACCATTGGATTTGATCAATTTGTTATCGAATAATATTTAATCCAATTAAAATGTTTAATTATATCAAGTCTCCATAGTTTCGTAGGTGCACTTAGAGTTTAGAACAAATATGCAAAAAAAATAAAAAAGATTTAAAAACTGAGAAACCATTAAGAACTCTTAACAAACGGCCTAGTACCTCAAACCGGTAACAAGACTCAAACCAAAACTATTTAAAAATCGGGGAACCAAAACTGTTTAATAAATGGTTTTCAATTTCACTAACTAGAACCATTTAATAAATAGTTTGAATTAAATTTCTATCTATTACACTTTGAATCGAATCGAACCATTTTACAACCTTAGTTGTGAGAGATTGAGAGATTCTATCATCAATGATCCATACTCTAATTATTAGTTAGGTGGTAATTGATTTTGGTCTGAGTTTTCCATCAACCATGGTAAATGGGGAATATCTTAAATTATGACAATTGATCTTTAGATTGCATTAGAAAAGGATATTTTTGACTTCCACCAAGAAGAGGTAACAATTAATGACGAAACTCAACTGTCCAAGAATCCAATCATCTAGTCACATCATGGTGGTCTGTTGATGAAGAAACTCTCTCTCTCTCTCTCTCTCTCTCTCTCTCTCTTTGTGCGCACGCGCATGCGTGAAACACACTATTATGGGGAGCATGCGTGACACACAATATTATGGGGACAGGCTGTGTATGGCAATGTTTCCATTCCAAATTGGTAAAATTTTGGGTCAGAAATATTTTGTTTGTGTATTTGTTCATTTTAAAAACTTTTGCACAAAAAAATTTTGAATGATAAAACTGGAAGAAAAAAAAAAATATCTACCACTAAAAAGAGTAGAAACACCCATAGAATGCACATTAATAGAAGTATATCATTTGCTCTATAGTGGTAGTGCGCGGTGGTGGTAGAGAGACTTGGGTTCATTGGGTTGTTTTTATTACAAATTTGTGTATATTTATACATGACATCAAATAAAATTCTCTAATAACAACCAATTTTTTTTTTTTCACTTTAGAAAAACAATAAAAACATCAATACTATTTCTTAGACCCTGAAATCCTTCTCCAATATTAGTTTTTGTTGGTATTAATCTTTGTGAAAAGATGGAAAAATACAATACTGTGGTCACAATGAAGTTGAGTGGGGGCCCTAAGAAAGTCTGTAGTGGATTGGGTTGGGTGGGTCGGTTTTGCCGAGAGACAGCCACCCTGACTCGACACTAGGGCCCATCCCTATATCTTTTATAGGAGGAAACCAAACCAAAGATCTTTGTTTGAGATATGTTTGACAGGAGATCTTGATCCTTCAATAAAATAGAAGTAACGGTTGTCTTTCTCACTAGTTTGAGAGTTAAAACAGGTTGACTTAATGCAGAAGGTTTCCAAGGTCGACAATTGACATTGTAACGAGAAGATAGAAGATGATAAGGAATACTTAGGGCAATGGTAAACCCTAGGTGACACCATGGGATTTGAATCTTAAGAGACAAGCTAAGTAGCTGACTTATCTCATTCATTTAAAACCTTAGGGCCTTAACTAGCTAGGGGACCAGCTTAATTCCAATTCTCATGCTTTGGGGGGACCAGCTTAAATAGACTAAAACTTTGGACTTTCAGTTGATGGATCCGAAACAAAATAATTTAAAATTCTAAATAAAATTTTAGCTCATTTATGTTTTTCAATTATTTTATTTTGAATGAAATTTCAGTCACGCTTTTCTGAAATATGCTGAAATTTTGGATTATATGTTGAAATTTTGGTGCAATAACTTTTTTTTTTAAATATATTTATACAAAATTTTGGTTGAGATAGGACCGATATTAAATATTAATAGCCATAATGGGTGTTAGCTTACGATATATCGGCGGTTTATACAACCTTTTCCTTATAAATAATCAATTAAGAAAAATCTCCTCTAATGCAATTCAATTCTATTGATGAGAGTGGAAGCAGAATTCCCTCCATGCCCATGGTACAAGAAACTCACTCTTTGTATTTTAATATTTCCTGTGACCCCAACTTCCTATGGTAAAGTTGGATATAATTCAAGAGCGAGACCTTACCCGATCGTTTGTTTTGCCAAAAGAAAAAAAAAAGAGACCTTACTCGTTTATCAAACTCGTACTTAGGCTGTATTTGGTTAAAATTCTTGGAATGCATTCCAAGCAACAATACCCTAGTCTTTCACCCATAAGAAAAACTTCTAGATCCACTATTTATTTAACGTATATTTATCATCTTATTCTTATAGTCTTAAATTTTATGGGTCTTAGGCACCAAACTCTATGATGATTTCAATTCTAAATCATGGTTAAAAAGAAATGAACTATACAACTATATTTGGAGTATTTGAAATCTAATAGTGGATATTTACAATTATGTTTGTGTATGGTATGATTTCTTGGAATGCATTACCCACTTGTAATACATTCTAAGAATGCATATGAAACACAATATTAGCTTAGGTCTACAACTGGGGTTGCAACAGTGATTGACTCCATATGTTTTCTAAACTAATAAACTTTGAAGACTTTGAGTCTGTGTAATGGAGAAAATTTTTCCGTCATTGGGCTACAAAATGTTCACCACTCTATCCTAGGGTTCACGAACCCCTAAGGACTTTTGGTATGTTTCCCAATATACTCTCTTGATACTTTGACACACATTTGAATCTGTCGTGGTGAAAGATTTTCATTCACTATGGCTGATAGAGAACTCGGTCCTTGTGTACGTAATAGTCACAGTCAAGGGAAGTAATTGATAATCCCCTGCGAAACTCTAGATCAAGGATTAAAGTATCGGTATCGATCGCTGTATCGGTCGGTCAAAATTAAGATACGTATCGGAGGGTATCGTACGATCGATCGGGATACGCTAAGATACGCTGAAGATACGCACATAAATGGATAGGGAACACATTTTTATACACTTTTGCATAAAAAAACAGTTAAAAAAAGTTATATATAACATGTAGAATGCATAAATACTTAAGTGGAGGGTATCGTATTAATAGACAAATATATTGAGTTGAAAATGTTCAAAATGATGAGGGTATGGTATTGATAGACAAATATATTTTTTTGAGAAAAATCAAAATTTTCCATGGAAGTTGTAGAACACTTGTTTTTACATAACATATAAAAAATCTAAACATATAAAAAATCTAAACATTTTTAATCATTGAGCATGAGTAGATCTAAGTATGATGAACTAAATTGAAACCCTCATTTTCTCTTGAAAAAAGTTTGTAAATCCTTATAAATCCAATGATTTCATGTAATAATAATGCACAAAATGTGATTCTAAGTATGATGAACTAGGGGTGTCAATTCGTGGCCCGAACAGACTAAACCGATCGGGACCGACCGTTTATAGACCGGTCCAGCCCGGACCGTTTATTAAACGTGTCGGGCTTGAGCCCGGCCCGTTTATAAACGGTCGGTCTTGGTTTTGCTACTTGGACCGTCGGGCGCCCGACCGAGACCGACCGTTTAACACCCGATCGAGACCGGCCTATTGTGCACTGGCCTAGCCCGACCCTTTAATGATTGTAAAATACCTATTTTACCCCCCAAATTAGAAAGTAAAAACTAAAAAGTAAAAACATGTTCATATTTTAAATAATGGTTATATTTGGTATCATTTATTAATTTATTGTCATTTTTTTGGGTTTGCATGAGTGGGCCGGAATATAAGAGCACATTTTAAAGAGGGTCCGTTTAAAAACCGGTTAAAGCCCGTTTAACATTAAACATGTCCATAGCCCAATTAAGGCCCGACTAAAGCCCGATTAAGGTGGCCCGATTATAGCCCGAGGCCGACCGACCGAATATAAAGTGTACCATGCCCTCAATAACTAAGCCCGATTAGTTAAACGGGCGGACACGGTGTAGCCTTTGAAAGTCTTTAAGCCCGATTAAGCCCGATCGAAACCGAACTGACCCGACCGGTTGACACCCCTATGATGAACCTTAGATTTGTAAAAAAACTTGAAAATCTAAGGTTAAAATTGAAAAAAGTGAGTAAAGATTCAAGAACTTACTATTCAAAATTTTCAACTTTCAAGTTTAAGGTTCTTCTTGGACTATGTTTTTCTCCTTATTTGAACCATTCACTTCGACAATGTTTCTTTCAATCTACCATTTGAGTCTCCAAAAAGGTGTGTGAATCAAAGGGGAAGAAAGAAGATAAATATAGAAAACTATTGGTGAGAGTTTGAAGTGTTTGTTTCAAACAATAACTTTTTTTTAAATATATTTATACAATTTATTTTGGTTGAGATAGGACCGATATTAAATATTAATAGACATAATGGGTGTTAGCTTACGATATATCAGCGGTATATACAACCTTTTCCCTATAAATAATCAATTAAGAAAAATCTCCTCTAATGCAATTCAATTCTATTGATGAGAGTGGAAGCAGAATTCCCTCCATGCCCATGGTACAAGAAACTCAGTCTTTGTATTTTAATATTTCCTGTGACCCCAACTCCATATGGTAAAGTTGGATAATTCAAGAGTGAGACCTTACCCGATCATATGTTTTACCAAAAAAAAAGAGACCTTACTCGTTTATCAAACTCGTACTTAGGCTGTATTTGGTAAAAATTCTTGGAATGCATTCCAAGCAACAATACCCTAGTCTTTCACCCATAAGAAAAACTTCTAGATCCACTATTTATTTAACGTATATTTATCATCTCATTGTTATAGTTTTAAATTTTATGGGTCTTAGGCACCAAACTCTATGATGATTTCAATTCTAAATCATGGTTAAAAAGAAATGAACTATACAACTATATTTGGAGTATTTGAAATCTAATAGTGGATATTTACAATTATGTTTGTGTATGGTATGATTTCTTGGAATGCATTACCCACTTGTAATACATTCTAAGAATGCATATGAAACACAATATTAGCTTAGGTCTACAACTGGGGTTGCAGCAGTGATTGACTCCATGTGTTTTCTAAACTAATAAACTTTGAAGACTTTGAGTCTGTGTAATGGAGAAATTTTTCCGTCATTGGGCTACAAAATGTTCACCACTCCATCTTAGGGTTCACGAACCCGAAGGACTTTTGGTATGTTTCCCAATATACTTTCTTGATACTTTGACACACATTTGAATCTATCGTGGTGAAAGATTTTCATTCACTGTGGCTGATAGAGAACTCGGTCCATGTGTACATAATAGTCACAGTCAAGGGAAGTAATTGATAATCCCCTGCGAAACTCTAGATGATGTAATTTGCATAGGCAAATTGTAAAGTGGGAACTAAAATAAATAAGGGAAAAAAATTCTGTCAGTTTAGTGTTGTCTACGCCCAGACACAATGGATGCGAAAAGACCATGCTACCTCTCACTCCTATGAGCTGAAAATACTCTTACATGCTTTCCCATTGACCCACATGTTGCTATTGTCTACACCAAAATAATAGGGTTCTTTCTCCCAATAAATAAATAAATAACCAAACCCTTGAGACTAGCATGGATGGAAAAATGAACAACGGAATAAACAAATGCCTTTATCTTTGCTGTATATAAGGATATGGGGGGGGGTCATTATCCTTGCCCTAGAGGCTAGAGCGTTAGTTAAGGACTTGACTTTTACCTCAATTTATGTTTTTCTATAGAGAGAGAGAGAGAGAGAGAGAGAGAGAGAGAGAGAGAGAGGTTTACAATATCACATAGAACCATCCCTGGTAGGTGAAAGCCTGGCCCAGCCTCATTCTATATCCATTTGATATTATTCCATATTTGAAGGGCTAGGATAACATTATCAATCCCTCATAGTGGTGTTTCAAGAGAGGAGAGATTCTAGCTCTAGCATAAATATAAATATAAATAAAAATAGGCTTTTCTTTATAATTAGAAATTGAAAATAATTTAAATTTTGTTTTTAGTCTCAACTGAAAATAAAATTTCCCGAAATTACCTAAAATTTGATTTATTATTATTATTATTATTATTATTATTATTATTAAAATTTTTTTTTTACTATGAAACACTGAAATTGCAGAAATTAGGATAAAAGGGTCTTCTCTCCCGCTTTACCCCCAAATCTTACAAATTCTCTAGAAAATATAGTAAGAAAGTCTCTTCGAAGGTAAATATTATGGTATAAATCATAGTGTTTACCATGTATATGTATATATATAGTAGCAAGGATTAAAGAATTGGACCGGATTGAGTAATCGACCGATTCAAAATTGGCTCAATCCTTTGTATGGAAACTGCTCTAGCGGATCTACGGGATCTAGACCGATCCAGGCCAATTCCAACTCCAATTCTAATTCCATCCAGATCAGATATGGCTTGAATCGATTCGGATTTTGATTCCGGTATTCCAGTATTTTAAACGTTTTACCAACGTCAAACGAATATGGTAAGAGAGAGAGAGATATCAAAATCAAAGATTTTAAATTAATAAATAAAGACCATAAATTATAATTTATTTATATATTGGGGGCCTCCTAGCTTGGAACACATGTGGTAGGATTAGGATGTGTCATTGGGTAATTTGAATTTGTAGGATTTCTCTTTCTATGTGAAACGTTTTTCACTTTTTTCCTTTGTTTTATCTTCCAATTAATAAGTTTTAATGGAATTCCAACTGTTTTCGGTTGCAATATTGTATTTAGTGCCTTCAAATCCTTCTAATTATCAATCAACCAAGACATACATGCATACATA
The DNA here is from genome assembly GCF_013358625.1 of Macadamia integrifolia. Classification (NCBI taxonomy): domain Eukaryota; kingdom Viridiplantae; phylum Streptophyta; class Magnoliopsida; order Proteales; family Proteaceae; genus Macadamia; species Macadamia integrifolia. The sequence goes on from NC_056564.1 coordinate 25,150,072, forward strand.
ATGTATGTATTTATATATGTGCATGTAAACATCATCGTATTTAATAAATAATTTTTTTTTTTTTTTGCGAAATACTAAATTCTTTAAGCAAACTCAGCTATGGATCATAATTCTTGCCGAGAAAAGACAAGTTTATAAGAAATAAAGGAAGGGTAGGCCACCATGTTCTAGAGAGGTGGAACTTGGCAACCCCACTCGCAAGAAAATGTGCTTCTTATTAGAGGATCTAGGAATGAAATTGAACACAACCGAAGTAAAATCTGAAGCTAAAGCTAGAATATCATCCACAATGGAGCATGTCGCCCAATCCAGTGACGAGGACATATTCAGGGCCCTAATTAGACTTTTGCAGTCTGAAAACACTACAACCTTCAAGAAACCAACACTTCGGGCAAGCAGTAGGGCATCCCATACTCCTTCAACTTCAACTGCAACTACTGAAGATCCCCAATCGAACTTGCAATTTGCCGCAATAAAGTTTTTACCTCTATCAAAAATGATAGTTCCTCTTCCTCCTTTCTTGGACTCGAAATTCCAGGCTCCATCAGAAAAACACCAACACAACGTCTGGTGCAAAAACAAGAAGGCTAAAACTAGAGGTGCAATAGGGAGAAAAATGGCTCCTATTGTACAAGTGAGGATTAAATAAGTGGTGGGAACAGAGTCTACCTTCTTCCATTGTAAGATGGAAAGCTGAAATGGTAGCAGTAAACATGAATTTTCAAAATTAAACACTTCTTTAATAAATAAATACATCCATTGCAAATGTATGTATATATGTTTTTTTTGTTTTTTGATAAATATTTATGATAGATAAATGTATTGTATTACCAAAGAAGGAAAAAAAAAAAAAAAGGCAACCACACTTCCTATTTAGACAGACCTAAATGAAGCGAGATAGGTCCAAAAAAACCAAGCAACACATGCCCCGCCAAACAATCTGAAAATACAAAACCAATAAATTACACTCAGTAATAAATCTTAAAATTAGCATCTCCTTTAATTAAACTTCTTAGATCATCTAAAAACTCTTCTGAAAGTAAACTAATATCCATGCTCATGAAGGAAGCCATATAAATCATCTTCCTCAAGACATGTTAAACTCTTATCTGAACAAATATGTTTGGTGTTTTCTTGGCTTATTCATGGATCATTGGATTTTTAGATGGTGTAGTGGGCCTAATCTTCAAGGCTAGGCTGAAAATGGGCCTTCATAAAGTTTTAACATGTGGCGAAGGGTGTTACATCCAGCCCGGCCCATCTAATTTCCAAAAGCCAACTTAGTGCTTAAGTCCAAGGTTTTAAAGAAGTCTCACAAATATGAGCCAAGAAAGAGGTTGATGCCAAAACAAATATTCTTGATCAATATAATCTCTAGGCAAGTTCATTAATACCAAAAAAAAAAAACTCAAACGATAATGTATTGTTAACCTCTAAGCATTAGTGTTATATTTCCAATTATTTAATATCGATGATCTCTTACTCTATTGAAACTAGAGGTTTGGCATTCAATTTTCTTTAATCCAACCTAAAGGGGAATCCGACAAGGTTACCCATTGAGTCCATTCTTATTTATTCTGGGCATGGAAGGTTTCTCTCGTTTGATGCCAATATCACATTTGTTGTTTGCCAAAGGACCACCATTGTTTTATGTAAAGTCGAAGGACATTCATATCTCTATTCAATTGTTCCTTGATGTTGCTGGCCAAAATATAAATAGCAACAAGAATGAAATTTTTTTCAGTTTGAGTACCCCTTCAGACCTGAAGAGGTCATATTTTTTGGGAATCTTGAAATTAATGAAAGAAATGTTAGTTAGCATTGTATATTTAGGTTCTCTTGGTTCTTACTTCTTAGTTCCATTCCTGCCTATTTAATGTCCTGTTTTCAGTTTCCGAAAAACATTGTTCCAAATTAGATACCTTTAATGTTAAAACTTGAAGAAATGAGAATGGAGGGCAAAGCAAATCTCCTTAATCCATTGGAATGAGAGTTGCAAGCAAAAAAATAATGGTGGTCAGTTTTAGGTTAGGTTTGATACACAAGGATGCCCACTTAGTTAACCTACGATGGAGGCTTTTGAAAAATCCCTCTTCTTTTATGGAGTATGATTTTGATGTTGAAATATTTCCAAATTCTAATATTTTGCCTCTAAAAATGGATTGTGGGTATGGAATGGTATATCCCAAGTCATTCCTAGCTAGGTTAAGGAAGCTACATTGTTGGAAGGACAGGAATGTGTTATCAATTGACATTTAGCAGTACCCCTAGATACCTCAATGGCCCCAAGTATATATATATCTAAAAAAATATCATCCTCTTTGTGAAGTGTATGATTTATTCATGGATTGATCTCGGAATTTACCGTAAATTAACTCTATTTTTGCAAGACATATTGCATCTCTCATGACAAAAGTACATTTAGCATTTATAGTGCGTGATGGAATTTTTGTTTAGGCTATTTACCAAGAATAATTATTTAATAACTAGGTATGCTACGATTAATTTCTTACCTCCATCAAAACAATGGTCAAGAGGCTAGATTGAAAAAATAAGTTTATTCTGATCGAACAATGTGTATTCTTTCCTCCCAATTTAATGATTTTTCATTTTTCACTTAAAATAAAAACATTGGAAATTTTTCAAATTGGCATTTTTTTTCAAAAAGCAATATTTTACTTTGAAACAAAAGGAATCAATGGTAAATACGAGAATAAGGTGTACGTTTTATTTTCAACAGCCAATGGCATATATAAGTCGAAGTTCTGAGAAAGAAAAATAAGATTATTAAAAGGAGTAAATTTCACAACCATAATATATAACGATTGCCTGGTGCGGTTGGTGAGCTATGGTGTGTAAAAAATCCATGTTTACTAGGAGTCTGAAGTTCAAGCCGAGCAAAAAATGATCAACCTGTCCCTATAAAAAACGAAAAATTAAATCTCTGTGACTGCTTTCTTATACACTCCCATTGATCCTCACGTCTATGTAAAAACCACACTCCTAAAGAGAAAATACTTCCTCATAAAAAGAATAGACTATTCTCCCTCTAAAATAATATATAATAAAATAAAGGGAGAGGGATAGGTATGCCGCCGATATCAAGTATGCTAGCGGATAGCATCAATAGGAACACATGATGGAGTATCATTTAGGAAGGATATGAGGGTCATTTCAGAAAAAGGGAAGAGAGAGATGGACACAATGGATGCTAGCATACATGATACCGGCGGCATACCTAACATTTTCCCTAAAATAAAATAATGAGACCTCATCTGTATTTTGATGTTGCTTTGTATTCGAACCCCAAGGCCATGGACTGGGCTGCTTTTATCATCAATGCCAAGGTAAAGCTTGCGTTTGTTACTTCAGAGTTCAGATCACCTCTTCCCCAGTTCTGTGATTGGGCTTAAGAGTTGCTTTTCATGCTGGTTTGTTTCATGTGGCCTTCCACTCTGATTGTAGTTCTTATTTACTATTTATCCACTGTTGGCTATTCACCTCCTGAAATTGGCATTATTATTGAGGATATTCAGCTCCTACTGATTTGTTTTGATTTTTATTTAAAAAAAAAAATATCATCACTGATGCTGGTCTGACGACTAGCAAATGAACCCAAGTTCATGCTGTAACCCAAGTTCATGCTGTTATAAGATTTTTTTTTATTATTGTTATTTTAAATACAACGAGTTATCAGATAATCAATCTTTTCGGAATTTGGGAGAAGAATCTCAAGTCTATGAGCAAGAGGCATAAAGGAAATAAAATTTCACTGGAAGGGTCCTCATGAAATCATGGGTATAACCCTCTTGATAAAGCTGGGTATAAGGAAATTGAATCTTCAAAAAGATTTTTAGTTTGTATTTATTCTTTCATTTAGGTTGTGTTTGGTAGTCAAAGAGATAAAAAGAGAGGAAAAAAAAATTGTAACATTTTCTTGGTTTAAGAAATTTTCATTATGTTTGCTATGAGCTGAGAAGAAATTTTTTTTTTTTTGAATTTCAAAATTCACCTTAATATGGTGAAATTTTCTTGTGCTGCCCCAAAAATACCTTACTTAAAACACAATAAACACAAGAAAGTAGATTTTTTTTTTCTCTTTTCTTCGATTGGTAGCAGAACAAACGTAATTTTTTTTATTTTTTTTTTCCATTTCATTTCCATTTCTTCTCTTTTCTTCTCTGTTGTAGATTCTTTTTTCTTTTCATTTATTTTCTTTTCTTCCCTTAGCTACATACATAAAGAATTTAAAAACGAACAACAAACCCTCGTCTCCCAATCGCCTCTTCTTCTTCTTTCTCTTTTGCGGACATCCTATCCCTCGCTCTATATAGCTAACTAACGATTCCCCAATACACACAAACAATATGAATAAGGTGTTGGTGTACAATGTCTTGTATTTCGTCATAGTTTAATCTAGAGAATACTAGTGTAGACGCCTTGACAAGCAGGACGACAATCCTTTGCATAGCGGGGGTGTAGGGCTACTCAAATGTTTTATTTGAAGGCAGTTTTATACTTTTCAGATTATGATTTTTCATTATATTTTTTAATAGGTTTTCTTTCTTTATAATTCAAGCAATATTGAGAGGTGTAAGAACTAACGTTATAATCATATTCTCTATTAATAGTAAAATATGATCTCATCTCACTAAATATATAGGTAATCTTATTCAACCTCATAAACCTATGTACATTACTTATCCTTAATTTTTCATTCCCTTTTACATTGTTTTATGATTGCATTCCTATTATAGGAAGCCTACACCAATTATCAAAAAATTATCTAAAACTTTCATCTTACTTTCCCAAAAAAGTCCATGTAGAGTTCGGTGAGTTTTTTCGCCCGATGGAAGCTTGAATTGTTGAAGACCTTGGTTTTAAGATCTGATTACAATCCTTCAACTAGGGTAGGGTAGGGTAGGGTAGGGGCGATGGAGGGGTTGTCGATAGAAGAGTAAGTAGAGGAAGAGGCGATTGGGCCTTGGGAAATGAGGCTTTAGGGGTAAAACAGAAATTAAAATCTTTTTCGACGGTAAAGGCAAACGAGACGATTCGTTAGACGCAGCCCTCAAAGAAGTGCCACGTATGGATAACAGGAAACTTCCTCTACAGTGGTAAGAGCGAAATCTTATCTTTTTTTTTTTTGGTAAGAGCGAAATCTTATCTGAAACAATAGGAAGCAGAATGGTCATTGATGTGAGAATTATATATGATGCGGATCTGACGGCTATCATATGCACTAAGTTCACTTCATTATAGAACCCTTTCCCAATTTGGATGGTCACCCATCACCGACTTCTTTTAGATGTTTTTTCTTCACTTTTAATTAATTAATTAATAACCAGATGAAGCAAAGGCATGAGAAACACGTCAAAAGCGACCCATTGGAGGAGCCGGTCTAATTAGCTGTCAATATTGGAGGAGCCGGTCTAATTGGCTGTCAAAGGAAGAAGAGACGAAAACGGTTTGGACTTGAACCGCCCAACAGAAATAGTTTGACCGGATCCACTCCACGCGGGTTCCACCATTAACGTCTACGTCACGTCGGCCGCCACACTAGGCGCGTCCACCACATAAACTCCAGCTGTACCCACGGGATTCAAAGCTACTTTAAAAGGAAAAAATTACCCCTGCTTTTTAGCTAAATTACAATTCGTACCACCTTTATGGCTTTACTCGACAAAATGACTAAATAACCCCTCAAAATGTTTAAAATCGAATTTGAAGTCGACACGTGGTATACAGTATACAATCCAAAACATGGTATTTTTGTAATTTAATGAAAAGGTAAGGTGTCATGTACAAGGTCGTTGCTGATAACCCTAAAGGTCGTTTTGGGGTCCACGTCACAAGTGGGGGCAGTAACTCCGGAAAAAAAGAAAAGAAAGCGGTTTTAGTGGCTTTCTTTATTCACCTCTGGAGCCACTTGTATCGCCCTTCGACCGCCTTACTTCCTATATAAAACCATTACCCCTCAGCTCTTATCGTCTATATTCTCATTGTATACGTAGCGGCGTTCTTTATTTCCTCTCTCTCTCCTTCTCTTGGAAAAGCCATTCCAAAATCTAAGTTACGATCTGTGGACGTCCATGGCTACTGCGGCTCTCCGCTCACAAGACTGCCTCAGAGGTCGGTTTCCAGCCGAAACCCTAACCTCTCCCCCTTTCAAACCTCGCAGAACCAGTAACTCCAACGCTAACCCGAGCCCTAACCCTAACCCTAACCCTACTTTTACCAGATCCGGCCGGAGAAAGCGAACTCAGGTGGGATCTCCAGACAAAGAGAACAGGCGAAGTCGCTGCGAGATGGCCGGTTCTAGATTGCCCGCCAAAAACATGATCATGGGGCAAGTTACGATTTTAAAGCGTGGTGAGATGTTGAAGCCGACGGAGGACCGAGTTCGTGGTGTTGTTGAGGAAGAGGCAAAGACAAATGAAGTTCCGGTCCTGTATTCGACGGAACGGTTAGGTCCGGAGCCGGATATGGTTCCGAAGCAGATCGGTTTGACAGATGTGAAGTCTGTTGATGGTGTTTTTGCTGGTTCAGCGTTTCTTACTTCTCCTCCGCCGAGTTCTCTTCCCCTACCTGGTTTTTTCACCAATAAGGTAGTGCCAAGCAAAAATGATGTGGCAACGACAGATTTACGGCGGTTGCTTCGATTGGACTTGTAGATGGTGCTCTACCGGGTCGTATGATCGGTAGCACTTGTCTCTATCATTTGCTCTATCCGTCGATCTCCCTATATTTTTTTCAACAGGAGGATCGTATTGAAGGAGCAGTTTAGCAATTAGGAATAACACAGATGGAGGATCACTGTTTACTCTGCTCTTGGAAGAACTGGGTAGTCAGTTTTCGTCGATAGGAAATATATTTGGGTGTCATGTATAGTTCACAAGGTTTGATTTTTCGCATATAAGGGTCTTTTGGTTTGATTTGTTTCTTCCTATAATTCAGAGCTACAGTTTTTAGAGGTGGGGGTGGGAGTGGAGGGTTTGTATATGTTTGGCAGGTTCGTTTCGTTTCAGAAAGTAGGTGTCTTAAGATTGTCACTGTTTTTCCCCCCTACTGATATGGAAGATTGTCTTTTAGTTGGAGCTTAGTTTCTTGTTTGTTATCCAGATTTCCAAATGTAATTGATCTACATATAGTTTTTGTTTGTTTGATGTAATTTTTTAGCTACTTAATCTTGATGGTTCTTGCTCATCAGATGAGGAAGAATGAATTAGATTTTTTTTTCAATTGTTCCCATATTTCGGTGCTTTCCTTGGGTTGCTATTTGGTCTCTTCCTTAGCCTCCAGACGGAGTTGGTTCCCTTTCCTCTGTTTTGAAATTAAAAAAAAAAAGACATTAATGTTCTTACTCAACGACAGGTGGCCACTGCCATTTCTTTTTCTGATACGACGGTGATTGCTGCAACTTTTTTTAAGATGCGGTCTTGTTTTGCGAAGATTTATTGATAACAAGTCTGGACTTACGATCGAGGGATGGAGGGAGAGAGAGGGAGGAGGTAGCCATGCCACGGAAAGGCAATCTGCTCTTCAGGGATGATAACAAGTGGATTTCTTACGAGGATTTGCTTGTGAGAATTGTTAATGAAATGGGCAAATTTTATTTTCTATTAATTTTTAGGATATCAATCATATAAAAGGGTAAAATGGTCTTTTTATTTTAATAATTAATGCCAGATTAACATAGGCTTTCTGGGAATTCACATCTGATCTCACTGGCCAGTTGGAGTACTTGGGTAGCATTTTATCCTTTTCTCTTGAGACCTGAATGTTGGGGTGAAGGTAGCATTTTATCCTTTGGTCTCAAACAACAAAGGGGTGAAATGGTTTGGCCATTTACAGGTTTTATTAGACTGTTTTATTCTTACTAAAATGTTGATTGTTTTTTTATTCAAGTACTTTATGCCTTTGTACGTGCTCTGCTACAACGATACAGGATCGGCCGCCTGGATTAGGATGGATGGACGTTGATGCAGATAAAGATAGGCAAATGAGAATCAGATACCAATTCCTCAAAACCATGTTATCTTGTGCCAAGGTTGGAAGAGACCATGGTTTAGGGTTTTGGTTCTTCGATTGGGATATGTCTCGGCCAACATTAAGAGTTTCAATATATAATTGAAACCATTTATTGGAATCGGAATCGGAATCGATCGGTTATAATTGAATCGAATTGAAATTGATCGGTTATAACTGAATCGAGTAGCATTGTAATAAATTGATCTGGTTTTGGTTTTATAGGCCATAATTCTGGTTTGGAATTGAATCGAACTGAAAAATTGATGGTTAACAGGCACTTAGTATAAAGGCTTAAAGTGTTTTGAATTTCGATGGGTTTCTACGAAAAAAAGGGGAGAAAAAAAAAAAGTACTAACAGAGAGGGAGCTTCACTTTCACACAATCACACTTTTTAATTTTTTAATTTCTATAATCATAATTAATTAGTTATAATATGTGTAGTCTTTTATAGAAAGTATATTATTCTTGGTAAAATAAATGTATATTGTATTGACTCTTCAAGAAAATTTAATATATGTAGGATTCACACTAGTTGTAGGATGCAATATATTTTCTAAAACGACACTATTAATTGCTTGAAACTAGTTGTGAACCGAATAACAAAAATCGATTAAAAACTATTAAAACCGAAATTGGATGAAAACAATTCTGATTTCACCTTATCAAAATATAAATCGAATTGGAACCGAACCGAATAAACAAAACCATATCGAATAATCAAAATCGCACCGTTTGACACCCCTAATCGATATTGATCTAGATTTTAAAATCATGGTTTAAGGCATGGCTTCTTGGATTGGGATTGATCTCAACTGATACTGATTCAGATCGTACATTAACGGGCTTTGTTTGTCCATCACTCTTAACCTAAAATGGTTCACAGCTAGGGATAGACTATGTTTGTGTAAAATGTTGCATATATTAAATCGCATCATATAGGGATAAATGTGGCTGGGTTAGGATTCATAGTGCGCGACCATCATGGATTTCCTTGTCTGGCCATCTCTGAACCATCATACTTCTATATTCCTTTTCTCAGCCAAATTTTCGGAAGTGCAATCAGCTTTCAGCCCTTAGAGATCATGTTAAGTTTACGTATAAGAACAATCTCATATATCTCTGATACGTAGATTTAGAATCCATTTTCTCTCTCTTTATAGAATAGGTTCCAAATATACAAATGAAGGACGTATGAGAACAATCTCATTCGGGAACTTGATCTGGTCTTGAGCCCTCCGCCCTCCTCCAGACCATTTTGGAATGTTATAACAAGATTCACGTGGAATCTAATTACAAGAAACTCATTTCCCAATAGCTCCTGCAACACCGCGCACACTGTTGACTCTCTTGTCTCTCTAGCTAGGAAGGTGTTGTCCTTAGAGTTCAAATTATAAATAATTATTTTATAAATATTTGTGTCGATCCAATCAATAGTTCAAATTGTTTATATGTAAAATTACAATAGACTAGGATGGTCATATTATTAAGTGAAGGGACCTAATTTCTATAGAAAAAAGAAAAAATAATGAAAGACTTAAACGTAATTGACTATCATTTTGAGAGATATAAGGATAATACTTTCCTTACATGCATATATCAATAAATATCTCTTAAAAAAAAATCTCAATGAAAGATATTATTTAATATTATTTTATAGGATGAGATCTCAATGGGATCCTATCTACTTCTATGTTTAGCAAAGAGCATTCTATGTTTCTTAAAAATGAAAAAAAAAGTATCTATGTTAATTTAATTTGGAGAGAAGAAAAGTTGTTTTACAAAAGATTGTTATCCAAAATTTGGAAGTCTCTTTCACCCCCCTATTGTCCTTATCTCCTTATCACTCTATCTTATACAATTAAGGTTTTTACACCTCTAATGGTAGTGTTCTTTCTACCTCTTTTGTTCTGGGAGAAGAAAATGATAAATCTTAGAGTGATTACAAGAGATTGTCTTGTGTTCTTTGTGGAAGGATTCCATTATGTGATCATGAAATCCCTTGTTTTGTTTGGTAGTAGAAAAGTTGAGTTCCCTAATATGGACTTCTCCCATGCTATTCTCTTCATCTGATGTAAGTTTTGAATACCGTATGCTTTACAAGAATTTCGATTTAAAAATTAATATGATTGGATAATAAAATTTATTTTTCCATTATTAATCAATCCTCCTTCAATTACCAATTTACCACATCAGTCTTCTATATTAAAAAAAAAGAAAAAAAATAATTCCATATATGGATGATCCCATTCATAAAATCTTTAGTCCTACTAATTTTTTGATTTAGACTGTAAAATTGCATACTTTTTTTTTCCATAGGTAATTTGTATGTATTAAGGAAAAAGAAAAATATACAAATATAGATTAAGGCAACCCTTACAACCTTCTTTGGGCAGACAAAAAGAAAGGTTGAGAGGTCCCTAAATCAAACAAGACAGCTTGAAATTACAGTTCATCTAATATAAAAAGAAAAGCTTTAACAACTAGGAAAATATGCTATGAAAGAGTTAAGTAGACCAATCACGGGAACGAAAAAAGTATAGAGCACTTTTTATGCTACGACTCTTCCACTGAAAGGTAGATTTCTAGTTACTTGCTGACCTATTACTTGTTACCTAACCTATTGACCACCCACTTTTGATTTTTATCATTTGAGATTAGAATTTTCCATCATCAGCGGAGAATTCCAAGTAGTCAAAAAACTTTTAAAACCTTTTATAGGATAAGAAAACCCTAATCTTCTGAATTTTTTTTTCTTTTCTTATGGTGACAAACAAACACACCCTGTTGAAAAATACTAATGATTTTTGTTCCTCCAGCTGGGCCAGACAGGGCCAATTCATATGGGCCCTATATTCTTACGCGGGGTGGTCCATTGTATTGAATGGGGGACCCAGTGTAGAAATCAAGAATATGGCCTTTAAAATGGGAAGATCATTGAGACATTGCGTCCACCACTCCACCCCGAGCAACATAGGCTTTGTTTGTTTGTCATTAAATTGACAGAAAATAAAAGAAAAAACATAAGTTTTGAACCAGTTTTCTATTTTACCGGTTCGATACCATTCTGAACAGACTGAATCAGACCATATCGAATAAATCTTTTTTTTTTTTCTTTAAATCAATTTTATTATGATTTTACCCTTAAATTATACATGTGGAGGGAGATAAAAAATGTCAAAATTAGGGATTCTTTAAGACTGAAATCATTCCGATCTGATCGATACTAACCGTTCCATTCTTTTTTTTTAGAACCATGTTTGGGATGACATCCGGATGAAAGATTCATCCTTCAAATTGTTTTGTAGGATTAAAAAAGAGTTGTTTCGTAAGAGAGAATTACTCTTTTTTTTTTTCTTATGAATATTTGGAAATGTTTTTTTCTTTTAATCTTTTTTCCATTTGAGAATTGAATTAAAGAGCTGTAGGTATGTTGCTTTTCTATAAATCCTTTTGTAAATTTTTCTTGAGGAAGAGAATACTAGGCATCTTAGGCATGGAGACCAGCAGGAGCATGCATGAGACATCCAATAAGGGGGAGGATAGGCTGGTCATTTCATCGTTCATTGTTTGGGTGCAAGAACACATGACCGTATGGTATTATTATTTTTTCCCCATTTTTCTAAGTACATAAGCTTAACAACACTGATGTGCTTAATTAAAAATATTTAGAAATAAATTATTTTTGATCAAACACATCAGCAAATTGTCTTTTTGGGTTATTGAATCATAATTTGGGGATGTATAAGTGGGACCTCAGGCATGCTTCTTGCATTTCCTTACTCTCCCCCCGCCCGCCCCCACCACACCACCCTCACCCCCACCCTCACCACCAACCCTCCACCTTTTTTCCAAAGCACACACACCCTTCTATAACAAGGAAGTTCCCACCGTACTTGAAGGAAGTAGACAGCTAACATTCTACCAAAAAAAAAAACCGCACTGAACAAAATGTTATTTACAACTAAGGTTTCAAGGAATCCTGAGAAAAAAAAAAGAGTATAAAAGCAACTAACATAATTAAAAAGGAAAATGTTGTATACGCAACACGATTGCTTATGTATATATATTTTCTCAAATATTCATGTTGTGTACGTGATGCCTTATATATATTCATGTTGTGTACGTGATACCTTTTATATATATATATATATATATATATATTTATATAACAACACAAGGTATAAGGAGTTGGAAACAAGCCAAAAGATTATGTTATCTTGGAAAACAAACTAATCTTACTTTCGATGAAGGGGACAAAGATGCTGAGATATTATAGCTAATTCCACTAGGTTTGCTTTCATCTATAAGAAATTAACAATATAATCTTTCTAGTCCATCTGTAAACAAATTAACAATTGCTTGTTAGGATAAGTAATAGAACACCAAGGATCCCTCATCCTTCTTTCATATAAAGAATGTGCATTTTCAATAAAACAATATGAGAGAAAGCTTTCAACTCTGAACTTCAAAGATATGATCAAAATAAAAAGCTAGTCAATTGTTAGAGTTGTTGGTGTTCGGGCCTGCAACACTAGCTCTTCCACAGGATTTGCTCCCATGGTTCTAGAAAATGGAACGAGATGGTATTTGTCTTAATCGATCTCCTATTTTGACCTTTTGGATCTCATCCCACATATATGGTTCAAGGGTAAAATTGTAATAAAAACTGATTTAAAAAAAAAGATATATAGTCCAATCTAGTACATTCCAAAATAGTATCAAAATGATATCTACCTTGACCATTCTCAAGTTTTAGAACCTTTTTGCTCCTCCACCTTGCTAACCTCATGTGACATGCAATCATACAACCTCCCTTGCCGAACAACCGTAGCAAGACTATTACTTGCATTTCCAATAACCAGTTTTTTCCCCCTCTTAATAGCAACATTTTAATTGTTTTCTGATAACAATTTAGCTAAGGAATTATGATACCAAGACTAAAGCAAAAGTAGGCTGCCACAAGAATGTTAGTGGAATAGGATCCTGATAGGCCTAAAATTACCTCACCAATGGGCATGGGACACATGGCACTCAAAAAACCAACTATAAAATAAGGAAATCTCCACCTATTCAAGGCAATTGTCTACAGGGTAAACAAGAAATTTCACTCCACTACTGGGATTAGGGCTTTACTACACTCAGTGTCTCATTCTATGAATAGGAAAGAGATATTCCAGGTAAAGGGGATTTAATCCCTCTCTCCCCACTGCTATTTCAAGTCCCCAAAATTATTACTGTTATCCATAAACTGACTTTGGCATCGGAGAATCCCTCCTAGAGCCCATTTTTTAGTCTCTCTATCTTTTCCCTTTGTATTTTGCAGGACTCTTACCCATAGACGGGGCCAGTTTTTGGTCACAACAAATACTTTCTTCAAATAGATGTGTAGTTGGATCATCATGGTAATGAAGAAAGGAGGAAAGAAAAAATTTAACATTATACTGTTTGTAATCACCGAGATAATTGCAATATAGCAGGGTTAAAAGGAAAAACATAATAAGGATCTATATCAAACGATCCCATTTAATTTCATCAAGACTGCAAAAGAAGCTGTAGAAACTTAACTGCTACTCTAGTTTACATTTCATTGAAGTTGTTCCTTGTCATGGCAAGAGACTGCTTAGTTGAAGACTGTTCAGCTAGCTCTGGCAGATCACTGGGCCCTTCTTGGTATAAGGTTTATTGTGGAATCAGTCATTCACTAAAATCAGACACAAAAACACTCCCATATGCACTCTGATGAAAGGCCAAGTCTCCCTGTTCTGCCCACAACACCTAACTGAAAGCAGACATCTCAAACAAGTAGGAAGCTAGTATGTTAATTCAGTATTCCTATATGCAAATAATGGCCTTTGAATAAGAGCTTAAACCCTTCTTACTTGGCCTACAAGACCAATGTCCCCCCCCCCCCCCCCCCCCCGCGCCCCCCAACACCTAACTGCAAAGAGACTTCTCAAAAAAGAAGGGAGTTATATTGTGGGTTGTTAGACCTTCCCTCAAAGATTGCATCTCCATTTTGACTTTGTTCATGAACAGAGGTACATTCCAGTATTTCAGATTAATACCCTTCATAACTATCATATCTTTAACTACTTTTCAAATATGGATTCTAAAATCTACTTCAGAATAGAAAGTGTAGGTAGCATTCCATGTTTACCGACACCTAAGATGGAACCTTTATCATAAAAATCAAGACCAGGCACACCATTCCAACTCCTAAGAACTAAATGCTAGAAAGTCCTTATGCATCAAAGATAAAGAAGGAATGAATACATGTGATACCTAAATAATCCATGCTACCAGAAGAAAATGTCATTTTCAATATACTTTCAGGCAGCAATGTTGCTGTGACTGGAAGATGATGCTTGCCCTAGAGGTAGAGACCTTGGATTTTCTGGTCAGGTGATGGGATCAAATCCTGCCGTTCACCCTCCAACTGTAGAAAAACTGGCATTATCAATTCCACAATCTAGGTGTCATTAGTGTGATCTGATCTTTTTTTCATCGCGACCCCAAAAACTTAGCTATGTATTCTCACTGTTCTGTCTAAAAGTGAATGTGATGAGGGTCATTATCTATTTGCAGTATAGAAAGTGATCACTTGAAATTACATCTGTTTATTGGTTATACACAACTGAATTCTCTCAAGGGGCCTAGCTTATAACTCAGCCAGGCCTAAACTTGTTCCTTGCATGTTCATTTGAAATGATTACAAGTCAATAGATACAATTTATGATCAACATTCTTAATTCTTCAGTAGTGCATCATAACCCTAACAATCTTCCTAGAGAATACCATGTTTGCTCAGCAGTCAGGCTTCAAACTCACACCTGCTGATTTCCCAGCTCGATTTTCTTGTTTTTCCCAGTGCTTTCCTCTTCAACTTCTGCAGGCAAAAACCGCTTCCAGAACCAGTGTTTTCTCCACACAAATATCATCTCTTCAATAGGAATTCCCTTGGTTTCAGGAAGGAGGAAATAAACAAAGATGGTCATGATAGTGATCCAACCCGCAAAGAAGAGGAAGATTCCAAATTTGAAAGAACAGAGGAGGGCAAGGAAAGCCTGCGCAATTACAAAAGTAAAGAACAGGTTGACAGCCACAGTAATGCTTTGTCCAGCTGATCGGATTTCTAAAGGAAATATCTCACTAGGAACAGTCCACCCAAGTGGGCCCCATGACCATCCAAAAGCCGTGACAAAGAGGCAGATCACCAATACCACTAGTATTGAGAATCCTTTCGAGAGTGTCTGATTGTTATTGAACTTGAGGGCCAAGATTATGGCCACTATTACCTGTTTCATGAGCAAAAGATGGAAAAATTGTATAGTGTTAATCGCAAATTATTCTCCTTTTGTGTCACAAAAACATTACAACAAAGAACAGCAAACAAACTTTCCAACTACTGACTATATAGGAGAAATATGGAATAGAAGATATCATCTAATCTAAACACTAAGTTGTGGATACTCATAGTTCAGTTCGGGTTCAGTGTCATGCTAGAGACTACACAGAAAGTTTTCCTGAATGGGTACCTGACAAACAATCATCTGTATTCCTCCACTGATTAGAAGAGGTCTTCGACCCAATCTATCAACTGTTGCAATTGAGATAAAAGTTGACAAACAAAGAACAGCGCCAGTCAAGACTGATGAATATAGTGAAGCATTTCCCCCAAAACCCATGCTCTGGAACAGCACGGGGGCATAGAATAGAATTGAATTAATGCCTGTTAGGATCTGGAATGTTGGCATGAGGACTGCCATCACCAACTGTGGTCTGTTTTTTCTCTCAAGGATGTTTCTGAAGGGATGCTTGATTGAGTTCGCAAGCTCACTAGCTTCAACCATGTCTTCAAACTCTGCATCAACATTGTGGGTACCTCTTATCTCCTCTAGAACTTTTCTTCCTTTGTCACGAAAACCTTGTTCAATTAGGCTGTTCGGTGTCTCTGGAAGAAGGATCCCTCCTACTGTCATCAGCAATGCAGGGAGTGCTGCTAGGCCTAGGGAGAGCCTCCATCCCCATGATTTGATGTTCTGTGTCCCAAAATTGATCATGTTTGCTGTGAAGATTCCCGAAGTAGTTGCTACCTGAAACATCATGTTCAGGCCTCCTCGGAGATGAGCAGGTGGCATCTCTGACAAATACAATGGGACCGCCTTGAAACAACCAGGGAAACAGGGGAATCAAACAATGTACATCAATAAATAATACAAAGGGGAGATTTAACATGAGAATGACAAGATTCAAATATCTCGGCAGCTTCCTCACTTTATTTTCATTCTATTTGAGTCCATATGACAAATAGGTCTCAATTTTCTCCTATTGTGGATGTTCCTAATATCATCAGAGAGAGGCTAGGTTGTTCTTGATAATACAAGGGCACCCTTTTCCTTCACTTATAAGGCGGCACAGACAAAACCCGAGAAGTTCTTCAGATTCTTTGTTTATTTATCTATTTGCCTCCACTAACTATTCTCTGTGCTTCTGGGCATTCAGTAGGCATGTAAAAAAGCATAAATGTGTTCCGGTTAATAGTGACTCTTCATCACCAGATTTTGAGACATACGTACAGAACAAGCACAACAAAACAAGAACTCAGGTCCTCCATTTAGATTCATCAAGATCCTACAGAAATGCATTCTAATTGATATGCATTATACGTAGAACTTGCAGAAATACATTACAGAAAAGCAAAAGTACCTGACTATAACTGTACAGAAATACATAAAATCAAAGAAAAACTACCTGATTACCAAATCCGATCCCAAAACCAAGCATGATTCGACCCAAGATCAGCATTGCCAAATTCATAGCAGAAGCATTAAGAGCGGCCCCAACGAGAAAGCTGATCCCTCCACAGATTATACTTAAACGACGGCCATACTTTCTCGTTACAGGAGAAGCAACCAGAGATGAAACCAATCCAGCAAGGTACAAAGAAGAAGTGAATGCAGAGAGCACCTGGCTGTTGTATTTGCAGTAGTTACTCTGTTGCGCATGATTCTGACTGTAGTAGATTGATGGGAAGAATTTAAGCAGAAAAGAATCCATGGATGTCACTCCACCTATCAAATTTCAATGGGAAAAAAAAAATCTCAAATTGAATAAAGCCTTAAACTGTTATATTGACAGAGATACTACAAAATACAAATCAATTCTCACACCCCCTTCCAATTCAATAGTTATTTCATCACTTGTCAAAAGGAGAAAACTTTGGGTCCTTGATTCATCGAAACTTGAATGTTTTCGTGTTTGTTTCGTATTATTTCTCTGGAGTTACTGTGAGGGGTTTCCAGTACTTCTGAGCCTATCTGTTCACAAACTTTTTGATTCATTGGAGAAAGCTTTAACCAAGCAAATACTATTTACCCTCTTTCTAAGTATCACCATGAAACTTTTCCAGGAACCATTTACAATGAATATTCATTTACTTTAGGAATCCAGAATCAAAAAGATGTTTCCCAGAACATATTCTGCAAAAAATTAGAGCTGAGGGTGTGATGAACACAGCCTATGCATACTATAAAAAAGAATTGGATCAGTTTTTCTTCATAATGAAGAAGTTTACCCAAAACTGATAATCATCATCTTAAGAAAACAGGCTAGTTCCATTAATTCTAAGAAAGATATAATTCAAACCCAACAAAAATTAAAAAAGGGTACCTGAAATTCCGATATCATATCCGAAGATTGAACCGCCCACGGCGGCAACGAGACAAGCAATCACCACATAAGAGGTGACCTTCCCCTGGTACTGCTGTGCCCTCTCCTTAGCCACACCGGCCGGACCCAGAGTCCCCCCAGCCATCTCTTCTCTTTCTCTCTACAGGAGCCGACGACAAAGCTCACTAGTCCCAGATACCAGAACAGAGAAAATAATCTTCAGAAAGGTAGAAGAGCTGCCATTGGACTCCAAAAATAAAATCCAATTTGAAGTCAGAGACTGAGAAACAAATCACTCAAAACCACTTGGATAAGTAGTAATCTTCTTTGGATAAACAATTCCAACTTAATACTCTTATTCTTTATTGATTGTTGACTTATATATCTGAAATCATAGTATGAAATTGAAATAAAACTACTCCTGATCTTACTGACCCAGGGAAGGTATTGGAGTCGTTTTCATCTGTACAAATACTTTCCATGTCCAGCCAAGACTTTCCTTTTCTGTAATTTTTTTCTGTTGTGTTTGGGTCCATACCCAGTTTTGAGATTCTATAAAATAGTGACCTCTTGCCTCTCAAAGCATGGTTTCCTTTTCCTTCTAAGGTCTGGGGGAGGATCTGGATCCGTTTGTTCCGGATTTTATCAGTTAATTTCCGGAATTAAGAAGTTTGATTTGAAGTCATTGTCAGATTTAGGTAATTTCCTGAGTCTTAATATCCCGAATTAAGGAATTTGATTTGACGTTATTGTCCAATTTAGGTCAATTCCTGAAAAGACTGTCCTGTTTTTTTGGCAAGCTAACCCAAAAGACTCTGTTAAGCTTATCATTTTGGGAGAGAGTTGGAATTACAGGGAAGGGCGTGAAGCAAGGGGTAAGGTGGGATGGGGTTGAGTACGGAATAGAGGTGGGGTCATCGTTGGACGAGGGAGGATAGTGCTGGGCATGGGCAAGGTTGTAGGTAGGGGTGTCAATCGGTCGGTCGGGCTTGGTTTTGGTTTGGGTTGAGTCGGTTTCGGTGTGTAAAAGTTGAAATCGAAACCGAACCAATAAAGAAATTCTAGTTTCGGTTTGGTTTCGATTTGTCTTTGGTTTCTTAAATCGATTTGTAACCGGGTTGGTTTTGGTTTTTGGTCCAGTTTGGATTCGACTTTCCATACAAATGTATACAAAACTATGCAAATGTTGATTTTTTTAATGAATTTTGTAGTGTTTCGGTTTCTTACCAGTTTGGTTTCAGTTTCGGTCTGGGTTTTGAGCCGGTTTCGGTTTGGTGTCGGGTTCATCCGGTTTTCGGTGCGGTTCGGTTTGGTTTTGGGGTTGCAATACTCCAAACCGAACCGAACCAATAAGGCTTCGGTTCGATTCGGTCCGTGTTGTTATCGGTTTGGTCCGGCCGATTTTACCGATTCGATTTAGGAATTGACACCCCTAGTTGTAGGGAAAGTTGAGGCGGGAAGGTTGGGAGGGACAGGGGAAGGGGTGGAGTGGTAGGAAGGGTGAGTGAGAGCATTGCTTTCTGTTGGTGTATGATGTTTTGTATTCCATCGTAGTTTAATCCAGGGGGTACTGGTGCAGCACCTAGACAGGCAGGACGGTGATCCCGCTAGCCAGTTAGTGGGCCGTGAGGGTTGAAGGGGGCAGGAGGTCCCCCTGCATAGTAGGAGGTGTAGGGGGGCATAGCTCCCCGCTCAAAATTTTTATTTGAGAGCAATTGTGTACTTTCCGGATTAGGGTTTTTTTCACTATATATTTGTAGCGAGGGTTTCTTTCTCTGTAAAGCAAACAATACCGAGAGGTGTGAGGACGAACGCTGTAACCCTATTTTCCATTGATAGTGAAGTAGGATCTCATCTCACCGGGGAAGTAGGCAACCTTGCTGAACCTCGTAAAATCCGTGTGCATTGTTTGTTTTGTTTTTCCATTATCTTCTGCATCGTTTTAGGTTGCGTTTCTACATCTTCTGCAATCAACACTTCTTCTCTTTGACGATGAGAATATAGCTATCATTAGTGTGGCATGTGAGAAGATTTCTATCACCATTGGTGTGGCGGGAGAGATTCCTTTTATAGCATAGGAATTGTATATCTAATAATAAAATGGAAGATGATTTCTCAGGACACCAACGTGGGGGAGGGGAATTTGTACACCACTCCAATGGCATTGCAGAGAATGTCATCATAAGCTTGGGACCCACATGTCAAAGCAAGAGAGAGAATGTGTCAATGTAGTAGACTTCACGGGTAATTGTGTGTGATGGTTTGCAATAAAATAAGTGCTTTGATGTTGTGGGGATCCTTTCCCCTAGTAAAATAAAGAAATAAAAAGAAAAACATAATCAAGAGTTTTTTATTACAATGCTCTATTTAGACTTGTGTCCAAATTTTTTGACTTTTTGAGTATACACAAGCATGCTACAAGGATAGATATTACACATACAGTTGATAAGTATGTAATTGCACATCTGGCAAGGGATAGATATTATACATATGGTAGGTACATATGTGTTGTTACCATAATTTGGATCACTGGCACAAAGAGGCTACGCACCAAAGATGGAAGAAGGGAGATTCAAAACAAACTCTATGAGAACTCTTTGATGCTCAAGTCAAATCTGTGTAACAACAGTAGTACTCTCTTTGTGATAGGAGATTTATAATATTTGTACCTTCTACCTTACCTCTCCTATTTAGGTTGAAAAGGGATGTAGGGTCCAAGTTTAATAAGAGAGTCCTTCCCAAATAAGAAAATTGGGTTGTACTCTCTTTTTGTGATGCAATGGGAATCTTAAGTCCCAATGTGGGAGTTCGCTTCCCAAGAGATCTCATTTGCTTTGACCTAGTTATTCGCCTTTGCTGTTTTTTGCCAGGCATCAAGTGCCCTTAGATGGGCTACTTTTAGGTATATCAATATGTAATCATGTCAACATATTACCAATATTCATATTAATGAATATGATGTGATACGCGTCATAGTTGAAAATTCAGGTTTTGACTCCATTGAATCCACCTTCAGGCCGTGCTGGGTCCACCCTAATTGGTCCCGACTTCAATAGAACAAAGTGAGATTCAAATAAACAAATTCATGATTCTTGAAGAAACACGGAAGAGAGAACCATGAACATGCTGTTTGGAGATATTCTTCTTTGCAAATATTAATCAATACCCCCTAGTACCAACTTTGGTATGTATAGTGTAGGCCACTAATTTCCAAGCAATAGAATTGATCAATATTATCTACAGAAACAGAAAGGCATTCAATGGCGCATACTATTGCTTGTGATCATGATAATTACCATTTCGATTTTAGTGATAAGAAAACATTTTCCCTTGGACAATTAAGAATGGCAAATATAGGAAGACCAAGATGTAATATGACTGCTACAAAAAGAAAGAGAGAGAGAGAGAGAGAGAGAGAGAGAGAGAGAGAGAGAGAGAGAGAGAGAGCAAGGCTGGTTGAGATGCTTCACCCGAACAAGCCATAAATGTGAAAACTGAAAACCAATGAAAGGATGGTTTTTGACTTTTCATCCCATGGACAAAGGAGGAGAGAGATGGTGGGGAGTGTCATTATACAAAGTGAGGATACATTAATCATTATTTAAAATCAGGATTCATCGGGCTCAACTTAAGATCTCAATCTTGACTTTTTTTTTTTTGCTAACAATAAGTATCAAGGCGTTCGGTATAACTAGTCCCTCGGATTCATATTGATCCTATAACTGTATAGATCGGATCATATCAAAATTTAATGAGAATCATTTATTTTTTACTGAAAATTTCATCTTTGACCTGATCCAACCCTATTTTATGCCAAAGGTTTTCAATCCTGACCAACCGATAAGGCCAAACTTGTGCCCTGGCGACAACTTTGATAGTTAGGTGAGATTAGTCTTAGAAACCTATCTCTTTCACACATACCTCATGGAGGCGGAAGAAGGGGATAAGCTATTAAAGCACATATTGTACCAACGACTTGAGAGGCTAAGATGAAGAAACTAATGTCACAAAACAAGCAACAAGTGGGTAAGAACATCACAACTATCAGAATAGGTGGGCCCATAAGGGCCATTACAGTTACTTACAAATATCTAGGCATAATGTCATCTCAAGATTTTTCATCCCTCACAAAGAATATGTAGTGGAATACCTCACAAGACTTTCAATAAAAAAATAGGGAAAAGGTTGGGTATGCCGTCGATATCAAATATGCTAGTACCCATTGTGTCTATCTCTCTCTTCCCTTTTTCTAAAATGACTCTCATATCCTTAATGAATAATACTCCATCATGTGTTCCTATTGGTGCTATCCGCTAACATACTTGATATCGGTGGCATACCTATCCCTATCCCTATCCCTCTCCCAAAAAAATAATTAAATAATAACTCACAATACTTCGTCAACTACCACGTGTTCTTTTGATGCTGCAGTTTGCTCTTGGTTTTGCTAACCTTGGGTATTAAAAAAAAAAAAAAGAATAATACTATTTGGTTGCGTGCCTTCATGTTTCGACATAGGTTCGTATAAAAAGATAGTCGTTTCATCAATGGTAGGTGAACAGATCAGGTACATTCTCGTATATTTCTAGTCTGTGAATTTAAAATCCATTAAATGAAAAGAGAGAAAATTGATTCTATATCCACAAATCAGGATCATTCTTATATGTTCTCATACGTGAACGTGATCTGCTCTCCAATGGTAGATGCATGCACTTGTTTTAACTAACTATGAGAAAATGCATATCAATACATGTGTGTTTTAAAAATATGAAAAAAAATCCAATATATGAGAATCTCTTCATCTATATATTATGGTTAATTGAAATTTGACATATAACCAATCAATATATTCTTTAAATATTTAATGATTGGAATGTCTGCAACACCTTTTCACATGGCACAAGGTCTGCAACCCATGAAAATCGTTTGTAGCTACTGCACTAGTGCAGTGAGCATTTGGTGGCTAGGAATCCCTTGAGGCACATGCTCATATGCTTTTAGTCGTCCGATGCTCACTACACCTCACCGCTTGCTATAGAGGATGTAGACTCAATGTGAACCCCTAAAAAGAATCCATAAATTATTAAATCAAATGTAAATATAAAATTCAGATGTCTCTCTTTGACCCTAATGTTACATTTGATTGTCCAAAAATATATAAAGCTTTCTATATTGGAAGACTTTATAAAAAGAATCAACCAAGGAAAAGGGATTTAGAGGCCAACCTTTCCTATCATTAAATGCTTTTCCAATAATCTTTCCAAGATGAAGTTTGCTATCCCTTTCATTGCTTTGGTCGAGCCACTAAACTAGACCCCTCTTTAAGGAGAAAGAAATTAAAGTGTTTCTGATGGACCACCAATCGTAGAAGTTGTTGATTGATCCAATGTCATCTTTCTTTCAGCTTGTGTTGGATTCGTTCACATGTTAAGGGGGTGTTTGGTTCGGTAAATCAAATGGTCTATGTATCGGATATGAATGTCAATCTTTTGATAGACATTCTTCTGAATTATGTTTCTTTCTGAAAAATCGTTTAGTTGCCTTGAGGCTAGTACATGTTTCTCGCGGGTTGAGATATTGGCTTCCATAGAGAACTTCTTTCCTTTTTCTCCTTTTATACTAGGTGGTAAAAAGGTTGCTCAAATCTGAGTTTAAGTGTTGAGGTAAACTTAGATTTGGAACACATCCTTTGTAATATGGTCATTCATGAGAAGTAGGGTGCTCACTTATGAGGGTCATCCTAGTAGAACCAAACAACTCCAAAAATTAAGAATTATCATTCTAAAGAATATCATCCCAAAGATTTACCGAACCAAACACCCCCTAAGGGTTCTTTTGATCTTTTGTATGGAAAAAAGCAACAAAAGAATATTCTTTATTGAATCCCAAGAAGTAGTCGAGTTGGCAATAGACCTTCACCTTAGGAAGAGTATGGTTTTGAGTTCAACTCCTCTTACTTACTTAGGGCAACTCACACGGGATGTTTATTCAACCTCAGTATGACTCGATCCATGTGGTTGTTGGGTTAGTATGGATCCACATGATTAGTTAGACCAAAGGCCTTAATACTTGAAATTACCAAAAAAAAATGTTCTCTATTGAAGGTTGTATCCTTTGAACTTTAAGCCCACATTTTGAATCGGTTTAAGTTTTCCTTCACCCTAGATCATTTGCCAAAATGTGACCTATGATTTAGAGTCTTACGTAATTATTACACTCACAACTCTTTATTGACGAGATCAAAATTTTCCTTGTCTAATCAATTTGATGGAAACTGATGATCACCGCGGGTGAAGGAAAACTTTATCCCAAAAAACTAAAACTTTGACTCCTCTCAATTTTATTTACAGTGGATATGCAAACCTTAATGGGAAATTCTTGAATTGAAGATCCGATCTTTTGCAATTCCGGATTTCAAACTAGAGCTTCAAATTTAGAATTGACTAGAATCATGGAATTACAGATTAATTATTTCACGTGGTCAATTGCACTAATAAGACTAGGGTTGTAAATAAACTCGATACAATGTGTTGGCTGGAGTCCAATTTCCTTTGTATTGTGTGTTCTTCCCAATATGTGATAATGGTTTAGTTAACTCTTTCTAAGTTTGTTCTTATCGTACTACAAAATTTTATCTCTCCATTTAAGAAGATAATAAAACGACCTCTCCTTCCTCGCATCTCTTTCTCTCTCTCCAAACTTAGGTTGTCACCCTAATTACCTTCTCTCCTCACTCTCCTCTCCCCCAAAACTCTTATCATTCCCTCTCACTCATGGTTTGAGGAATTTGTTATGTCGGCCTGAATCTGTCGGATCACATCAATAGCAATTTTGTCGAATCGTAATTCTTAATTGATACCATTAGTGGATTAATAAAGACAAAAGATAATATGGTAAAAAAAAATCTGTTTGAGAGTCTCACTCGATCCACTTCCCCTTTTATTCTTGGTCTAAAACTTGATCTCTCCCTCCTCTCCCCTCTTCCCTATATCA
Source organism: Macadamia integrifolia (assembly GCF_013358625.1). Classification (NCBI taxonomy): domain Eukaryota; kingdom Viridiplantae; phylum Streptophyta; class Magnoliopsida; order Proteales; family Proteaceae; genus Macadamia; species Macadamia integrifolia. Next base: position 25,174,765 of record NC_056564.1, read on the forward strand.
ACATTCATACAACAACAACATAACTGAGCCTTATCACAACTAAACGGGTCTGCTGTATTGATCCGAATTAGAACAAAGGAAAAGAAAAAAGAAAATAGAGTAAATAAAGGGAAAAAGAGAGAAAGAGAAAGAAAGGAAAGGAAAGAAACATAATACCGCAACACCTCTAGGACATCCCATTTACGAACATCAAGAACACAAATCTTTAGCCTCCAAGCAGTTGTATCTACATTCATATTAAGGATTATATATAAATAAATTACTAAAATATAATGTGAAATGACTATCTAAATCTCTTATATTATATTCCACTTTTGACAATCATTTTCTCATATATATATGTACTAAATAGCAAGCTTCATTAGGTGAGGGTTTGGATTCTTGTGATTGCAATGGACTTCCAGACCCATTAAGATTTTATTTTATTTTATTTTTAATCAGCCCACTATGAATTCAAAACCGCACACACACACACACACACACATATATATATATATATATATATTGGGTATAGAAAAGATATATTATATCACGTATGGTTGGTTGCTTCACTGACCAACTCCATGTTAGCAATACACTACATAAATGAAAACCCAGTAAACCTATTATCCTCACATTAAAGCAATTGTTTTCATTCAAAAAAATCACTTCCCATATATGCAATAAAATGTTAAAATATAAAAAAACTTTTAAGGAAAGTTTGTTCATAGTTATTTAAAATGCATTTTAAATATCGTTTTTTTTTTTTAGACGTATCATTTTTTGTTAGAAGAAATAATAATCTTCGTGGCTTTCTCTCATGTCTTAGAAAAGTTTGGTCGCATTTTGACTGCCCATTCAAATTTTGTATAATTTTAAACATACCATATCATACACATTTTTTGTTTAAATCTTCTTTTATCTATGAATAATTGTATCATATATAAATGATAATTGTATCACCTTAATTTCCACATGTTACAAGGTGTGCAGCCAAAAAATGTTTTGAGCTGACTATCAAGAGAAACTGTTCCCGGGAAACAAACCAGAAACTATGAAATCAAATGTAAATATAAAATTCTGATGTCTTACGTTCTAATTTTACATTTGATTCTCCAAAAATATGGAGCTCGATCTCTAGTGGAAAACACCATAAAATAATAAAAATTTCCATTGGAAACTGATCTATTGGACAGCTTTTTCCATTATTTTTCAATGGGAAAGTCTATATTTTAGACATTACTTTGGTTGAGCCACTAAATAAAAATTTAAAATAGGCCTCTCTTTAGGAAGAAAGAAAGTTTCTCCGATGGACCACCGACCACCAACCATCGAAGTTGGTGATTGACCAATCTCATCTCACTTTCCCGAGGTGTTGGTTTTTTATCCACTTTAAGGTGTCTTTGGTTTTTTAATGAAAAGGTATAAATGGCTTATTCAAGAAAAGAAAGAGATAGACACGTGTCAAGGTATACCAATGACATATCCAACATTTTCTTTGAATGTTTTGTTTCAACTTGGTTAGGACTCTAATTTTGGATTTTAGATCCGTTTTAAAGTTGGATTAAGGTATTTTCACATTTTGGATATGCATGTCTCCAGTGTACTTTTGAATTAAAGATCCAGTACGTTGGTGGACATGTGCCCATCAAAGTGGATTATGGATACACCACCCTTATCTAGGCATGGGATTTTATCCCAAGCACTTAAAAAGTGGTTAATTGAACCTATGCCTTTTTGGGTTTGAAGAGAGCGAGTGAAATTTAGGAAATTTCGAGTTTGCTAGGTTCAACTGGATATACATGTGAAGATCTAACATCACATGTCACACTTCTTGTTATGACAAGAATGAAGAGAGGTATATAGAGAAATATAAGGAACAAGTGTTGGATCTTCACATGTATATCGACGTGAACGTATATAGTTGATCCAAATTCAGAAATTGCCACCCCTCACCCTAATTTTTAATTTTTATGGTAATGCCACCCCCTTAATTAAGGCAATCAACCTCGCCCTTGTAAGACCAGAAAATCCATCTCCATCACCTTAAAAAAACCTAAAGGATGAGGAACCTCCAATTCCACTTGTCTGTCTTCTCAAGTGTAGAGGTGAAGTTGATTCTGTCATTGTGGCAATCCTTAGGCCCATCTCCAAGAAAGCACTCGTCCTGTTAACCACCCCTTCTCTTGTATGCAGCACCTCTCTCCCCTCATCCTCCTTCCACAAGCACCCAAAACCATCATTCCTTCCTGCAACCCACACGCCCCTACCCCCTGCTTCATTCCACCACACCGCCCCCACCCCTCAGTTTTGATTTGGGAAAGAAGATGTAAATAAACTAAATATGGGCTTTTGTTAATTTGGGCCAATTTCTTCAAAAACTAGTCTGCACATAGGCATTACCCAAATCTATTTCTCATTATATTCTCTATCATATCTAGTAGTTACCATAAAATTTGTAATTTTGATTGAAAATGATTTTCATTAATATTTTTCTAAAGGAGGTCATAAATGAAAATATAATTGATGCGAAAGAGAACCTATGTCATACATTCTTGTAAAAAAATTTAAGTGTTCATAGGCAGTGTTCAAATAAGATAACTAAGAAAGAAAAACAAAAATCAGCCAACATATTGGTTTTGATTGTGTGAAACAAGACTTAAAACCCAGCTCAACCATAGGCTCCAAACTCAACTCAGGCCGAACTCAACCTTGCCGAACTCATGCCTTGGTTCGACCCTACCGAGTTCATGCCAACCCAACCTAGCGTTAATTGACTCTGATTGGGTCAAGTTGGTCCTAAACCTAGCTGACCCTGTTTTTACTATTTGAATCTTCTATATTTAACCAAAAAAAAAAAAAAAGGAGAAGAAGTGCATCAATGAATCAAATGATCAATACACAATTAAAATTATGAAATGCAACACAATAATAGATGTTTTGGACACCTAACCACAAGAATCAATCACCCAAATTTCAATATACTGAATAAAAGGATAAGGTGATAGCCTTAATTTATATATCTAAATCAGGGTTAAAATCAAGACCGAGTCGGACTAAACCTAGGCCTTACCCCAACCCTGACCCTAACCCGACCCATGATCAGTATTTTTCAACGCTAACCCATCCTTAGGCACATAAATCTTAGCCTAGGCACTATTCGTGGTGGCGAGTTTGGACCGTCATGGCCAAACTTACACTCCTAGGCTGTGTTTGGAAGCCAAGAGAAAAGAAGCGAAAATGAATATAGAAAAGAGAACGAAAGAAAATAATAGAGATAAAATGAAATGGAAAGAAAATAAAAAAAAATTATGTCTGTTTGGTTATCAATACAAGAAAAGAAAAGAAAAAAAAAAAAGGTTTTTCTATTTTCTTGTGTTTTAGGCAAGACTTTTTTTTTTTTTACAACACAAGAAAACTTCACCTTTCCCAAAGTGAATTTTGAAATTCAAATAAAGAATATTTTGGATATACCAAACATAATGAGAATTTCTTAAAGCAATAAAATAGTACAATTTTTACATTTTTTTCTTCTCTAAGTTATCAAACACAACCCAAATATCTTCCATGTTTTAAGTCTTATTAAAGTTAAAAGGGACAATATAAACCACACTAAAAGGAAAGAAAGAAAAAATAACAATACTGACTCTTTTGAACCAACAGGTAAATATGCCGATTCACATATATCATAAGGAAATTTTCTTTTTTGTGGGGGAGCGTAACTCCTCACCCAAATACATGGAGGTAAAATGATCATTCCGCTCATCAAGAAAAATGACTCTTTGATTATTCATGCATCCCATTAACCTTGCGCTTGCACATGAAGTTCACTCTTTCAAAGAAGACACTTTTCCATATTCACAAGATTTTTCTTTTGATAAGCTGTTCACGATATGAA